>NW_015539872.1:54945-57206 GCF_001515605.1 Sinocyclocheilus anshuiensis
ATATTTATAGCTTTTGGCAGTAGAAGGTTAATTGAACTATAATGGGTTCATATATGAAATTCGGCAGCAGAGGCATAAAGCTGAGAATTGTAGAGGGAAAACAACACCCTTCCAAATGCCTTTCCAGCTGTTAGTGAATGACTTCTCAGCGCATGTATAGAATCCCGGCTGACGCTCCCATTTTAATAAACTTTACATTGTAGTCACACTGTTGTAGAATGTATTTCATTCTCATTAAGTGAGAACTTTCCTGGAGTCCTATATGTGAATGAAACAGACAGTGCAAAAGCTGTGAACTTCTAATATTTTACAGCCTATTTATGTTATTATATTTCTATAATATTTAAAGGGATAGTTCACCCAAAAATAAAAAAAACCTATCATCATTTACTCACCCCCAAGTTGTTCCAAACCTGCATGAGATTCTTTCTATTGTTGAGCAAAAAAGATATTTTGAAGAATGTCGATAACCAAACAGTTACCAGCGTTTGACTTCCATAGTATGGAAAAAATACAATGGAAGTCAATGGCTACCGTCAGCTGAAACTCATACAGGTTTAAAACAAGTGGAGGGTGAGTACATGAACAGAATTTTCTTTTTAGGGTAAACTATCACTTTAAGAGAACACTTTATAGTAAACATCATATCAGTGTTTAAGAGAACACTTTATCGTACAACTGAATTTAATAAATTTAAGTAAGTTTTGTTCAATGGATAAATAAAATGTAACAGACTCTGGAAAGATTCAATCCAAGTATACATTTATAACAAGAATCGGTAACACTATTTTAAGGTGTCCTTGTTGCACGTTACATGTCCTTACCATTATTATAACAATTAATTATGCACAATTACATGCAAGTAACCCTAAAACAAACCCTAATTCTAAACCTAACCATACAGTATACATGTAGTTAATTAATATTGCTCAAGGACACCTTAAAATAAAGTGTAACCAGAGAATAATTTCATTTATGTAATTTTAGCCTATGCTTTTTAAGTTTCGGGAAAGCATGAAATAAAGAATGAGAAAAACATAGCAATGTAATTGGTAATTTTATTTACAATAACATTACAGGATCCACACTAGAAGAAACTGAGAGCTGTGTTGCACAAGAATCGCACTGACCTAAAAAAAACAAAAAAAAAAACACAAAGGAGCAATTTAAGAGGAGAATAAAAAATGGCATCCTAAATTATTAAGTGGTTATTGTTTGGAATGGTTCACATTTTGTGTTCAAATTTTAAGGTCATTTAGAGACAAGCCGTGAAGCGCATGTGCTCAGAATGTGTAATATGCAAAGTTACTTACAATGTGTGACTGGTAGGAGCTTCATTTCTTCAGGATCTGATGCCTGACAACAATGAATGGGAAGGCGAATCCACTGCCAAAGAACAGCACCATCATGCCAAGAAGCCTCCACTTGTTCTCTACTGAGAATGGCAAGTTCTGCAAAAATGAAAAAATAAAAATTAATTTCAGAATTATGCTTTGACTTTCTTGATTCTGTAATTAAAGGCATGCTTTCGTCAAATGAATTAAATTGAACAAGGTCCTAGCCAAAATTATCAAGCGACTATAAACAGGGATCTGACCGTTTCTGACCAATGAATTTCCATAATATAAATTTCCAGTCATTTGTCATCACTGCATCTAATTTTACACTACATTCATAAATAAATAACATTTGACTGAATTACAAAGTTACTACTGAAATTAGAAATTTTGTACTGGCTGAAAAGACTATTTATACTAGAGTTCCCACACCTTTAGTTCAATAAATATCCATAACTTTTCTAGGATCTTTGCAGTTGCCACTAGTTTGTTAGATAGATAGATAGATAGATAGATAGATAAACAAAGACCAGTTTAAAGCTAACTGAAATATTTAGGAGCCAAATAGAACTACAAAAATATCTATTTAATTGACCATTATTTAAGACAACTCATTTCCATGACTGTGGGATCCGTGTAAAATATCAAGCAGCAGGTGCACTATTGCCAATGCAAGGGCATTAAACACTATTGCACCATAATTTAATTAAAATCAACCTAATTGAATCAATAATTAAAGCACATTAATGCATTCAAATTAGGGGTGTAACGGTACACGTATTCGTACCGAACCGTTTCGGTACGGGTCTTTCGGTTCGGTACGCATGTGTACCGCACGAATACAGTTTTTTTTCTTCTTCTTCTTCTCAGGAAATTCAAATAATAAATGGCGTTTTGACCGTCTTTTCTGTGGCATGACAGATT
>NW_015539872.1:57258-72725 GCF_001515605.1 Sinocyclocheilus anshuiensis
TATTTAAAAATAAATAGCAATTAAATTTAAGTTTGGGTTAAGTTGTTAGGCCTAATTGTAACCTTATAATGTAAAAGGGCTCCCTATAGTTTTAAGCATAAGCTGAGGTAGATTTTTATCACTAAGAAAATTTAAACTATAACTGAATGTATTTAAAGAAAGAGCAACTTGTTCAGTAAACCAAAAAAAAAAGTTTAGTTTTTCCCCTGCTGTACCGAAATCATACCGAACCGTGACGTTAAAACCGAGGTACGTACCGAACTGTCATATTTGTGTACCGTTACACCCCTAATTCAAATTGAAAATCATTGAAGGTTACCCTTCACGTAAAATATGCGGTTAACATAGACAGGCGCAGTGGCCTGATCAGCTATACATGCTATGCTAAGCTAAGCTAAGCTAAAGACACTCCTCCATTGCTCCCTTACAGGTCCACCACAATCACTGTTTAACACCTTAATACGTTAATTTATTAACCACAGCTTAACCACAGCTATGTACACATAACACTTAACACGTACTAAACACTTAAAACGATATCCGGCCGGGCTTCAGACGAACACAAAGCCTGTGCCGATCAGTCATATAGACGCTGAAGCTTAAACAACAAGCGACCTATTTTGCTCATATCCTAAAATCTCCACACCTTTCCTGGTCCCTCCGCATAGTGACTGGGGCGAACCGCAGAGGTGGCGAAGCGTCGCACAGCTTGTCCGAGCATCGTTTACTGCTGAAGTGTGAGTATGCTCAACCTGAATCTGACTCTCAACGACCTTCCTGCCTGGCGATAGAGGGCCAACAGCCTTATGGGTAACGTTACAGTCACGCCGCGAGTTATTATGGGAAATGTAGTTTTACAGCAGACGTCTCAAAAGTCACGTACACTGAGACACAACAATCAGAGTGAATTTCGCGAGAATAGCGAAGACTTGACTTGAATAATTAATATCCAAATCATTGTGCTACAAGTTTGGTGATTTTTTTTCTGCTGTAACGTGTAGCTTAGCTTATAGTTAGTCTATCCTACCACAGATAATTTCCCCACCTGAGCAGAAGCAACATGTTTCTTTTGATGCAATTATTGCATTTGTCCTTCACATTATTATAAATGATGTGTACAAAAATGTTGTGACACAAGCCTTCAACAGAGCTTGTAGCCTATTGACTCTTTTCTTTTTTTTTTTTTTTAGATGTGACTAAGCAATCAGTTGTAGGTATTAGCCTATGAAATCCTGTGAAAGTTGTAGGCCTACTAGTAAGATTCTTCATTGCTGTTTGTCTTATTATTTGTAGGCTACAATTCTCATTCAAGTTCATTATTATGAAAATAATGGACAGGATACTCGAAAAATCACCTCTACGGAAGTCCTACCTAGATTTCATCTGTTCCACATATACAGAATGTGAAAAGTAGTAGTAGGAGCAGTAGTCGTATGTCACACTCTTTAATATTTATGAAACAGTAGCCTACATGAGATTTACAGCTTCGCCTAGATTTTTGAATGCACAGTGAATGGACACTGTCCAATCCCATAAGGCTGAGATGAATGGTGAACTGACACAATTGGTCAGTTGACAATGCCAACATGGTGGATGTATCTGAATTACGTTAATAATGAATGCATGCATATATAAGACATACTTTTTTAATGGTCATGAGGTAAGTTCATTATCAAACATATTGCAATTTCAGTCACAGGTATCCACCTTATTTTGCAATGCATAAGTAAGCTATTTTCTGTGAATGTGCGGCATATAAGGGATGTACAACCCTGCTCCTGGAGGGCCGACAAAGTTTAGTTCCAACTTCCAACCCAAATTAAAAACAAATCCAACTAAACAAGGATTTCAGGATGACTAAAAAAGTTCAGGCAAGTATATTTGGGGCCGGTTGAGTTGAACTCTTAAACCGTTCTTTAAACCTAGCTTTTAGTGTAAACAACTGCATGTGAAACATTTATTATAATACTTGAATTTCATTATACACTGAAAAAAATGACCCTACATTTTTTAAGGTAAGTGGTTGCAAACAATTTATTTTAGCTACATTTAATTTAGAAAAATATGTTGATGGTTAGTCAACTAAATTTGTTTATTTAAATGTAGCTAAAATAAATTGATTGCAACCACTTACCTTAAAAAAAAAAAAAGAGTAAATTCAATGAATCATTTTGTTCACTGCTGTCCTAGCAGCAGGCTTTGATAAAACTGCCATTATGGAACCACTTACATTTGTGTGGCGTAAAAAGTTGACAGCAGTAAATAATTTAGGACCAAAGCACTTTGTAGAGTTTGCTGGAGAATATCTTATTCATCTTTAGGTAGCTTGCAGTGTGATTATTTAAGTGAAATCACAGTATTAGATGTCCCTGCGTGAATTCTGGGCAATTTAAGATAATGATCATTAAATATTCTTGGTTATTTTTCATATTTACTCACAGGTCCTCAATGCAATGGAAGAGTGACACAGAGAAACACTCATTCCCTGCTGTGCTCTGTTGCCCTTGGTTTATGCAATAGATACAAAGAATGTGCAGTAACGACAATGAAAATGATTTTGGGCTATATTCAGCTGTTGTTCAATACATTCATTCACTCTAAGATGGGGAAGACTATAAAAAATGTATGCTTTTCATTTCTTTCATGTCAAGGAGAACAGCTCTCCAAGTCTTGCAATTAGATTTTATCATTTTCTTTCTTCTCAGACATTTTTCTCCATTTGACACAAATAGACTAACCAAATAATCTTTTCAAAACATCATATGTAGGATTTAGCTTTGTAGACCTGCACCAAATGGTGTTAAATGAGCCTTTAAGCAATTTTTTTCCTTCATACATTTCATTTTGCTTCAGACTTGGGGAACATGAAAGGAGAATCTAGGTCACTGGTCAAAATGAACAGAATACAGGTGCAAGTCAAGTATTAGAAACGCAGCTCAAACTTTTTACCACTGTGAAAAACATGATTAGCTGACTATTTCACCTTCTCAGCCCCTCAGCCTTATAAGAATTTTCTTGTCACGACAGCTTGTTTGTCCCATATAGCCGAAGCGTGTTTGAATATGTTATCCTGGGTGTTTGAGTATGCATGTTTGGTTTTCATGACACATAGTTGCCTGCCCTCCTCACTGATGCTGCATCCATCAGCAAAAGGCCTTAACCTGGGCAGCAACCACCTGTCTCTGCTTTCACTCAGCAAATGGTTAAAATAATGAAGTATTCAGAGTAATGCATCTGCTCTGAACTGCCATAAACATCAAGGCAATAAATAAATAAATATCAGCAAGCAATGTTATTTATATATGCATTTTTAAAAGACCTTGCTGTCATTAAATTACTATTTATTATTATTATTATTATTATTATTATTATTATTATTATTATTTTTATTTATGTATTTATTTATTTATTTTTAATACAACATGTTTGTAATGAGGTCTAAGTTTCAGACTGATTTCAGTGTATTGCTAGGTGCTGTAGTGGTGTAAGTTTTTTTTTTTTTAATAGAAGGATATGTAGAAAATGATGGTATTCTCTGAAAAAAAGCTATATCACTAAAATAACTGTCCTGAAATCATTTTGTGTGCTCACTGCAGGCAGTCCATTAAGGGAAAGGTGGAAAATGAGAACGAAATTTATTGACAACTGCTAAGTCGAACCTTAAAAGGAATATGAAGCCAAAGGGAAATAAAGTGACCAAAAAGTTATAGCTCCAAAAATCAAGCAAGATGACAGTGAACATCTGTAAAGCTTTTCATCTTCTAATTGACAGGTAAATGTCAAGTCAAGTATAAATCAAGTTTAATTGCCTGGTCAACATTGTACAAAGAGAAGTGTCTGTCTGTCTGAAGTTTTATAAGAGTGATCACTGATTTTTTTTTCAGTGGCCTTGGTTCTGGAAGTGTTTTTCCCATTTATTTTAGCCATATGGATTTTCAAAAGTATTTGTTGTATGCCTTGAACTAAAGCAACCAGCTACGAGGTGAATCATAACATTACAAACTTTGATTTGAAACAAAAAAGTATTTGAAAATCAAACAAAAAGACAAAGATTGTGTACTAATGGATGTAATGTTGGAAAGAACTACAATCCCATGAAGCATTCCAAAGGGCATAATCGCAATAAAAACAATAGATCAATATAAAAGTATTCTTTTAAATATGTTGATTATGTATATAGAAACAACATATGTTATGTTTATTGCAAAAATATGCATATATATACAAATTTTTTATCGTTTAATAGCTTTTTTTAAAGTTTTTAATAGCGTAGGAAGACTGACTTATTTTTTATTTAGTTATGTATTTTTTGCTCCATGGGAGTAGATAGCCGTGGATTGTGTTTTTTGGGACAATTATCATTTTGCGATTCTCTTGATGGATATTCTTTGCAGAATAATTGGTAATGTATTTTTTTTTTTTGAGTAGGAATTCCACTGTTAAACATGATTATTTAAAACATGGGTGCCCAAACTCAGTCCTGGAGGGCCGGTGTCCTGCAGAGTTTAGCTCCAACCCCAATTAGACTCACCTGAACCAGCTAATCAAGCTCTTACTAGGCAGATTAGAAACTTCCCAGCAGGTATGTTGAGGCAAGTTGGAGCTAAACTCTGCAGGACACCGGCCCTCCAGGTCTGAGTTTGGGCACCCCTGATTTAAAACATATGTTGAATTTATTCAGGCTGATGGCTTCAACAAAATTGTATATCAACGAATAACAACCTTGTAGCTCACAGTAGCTCTATCTTAGTCTATCTTATCATTAAAAATCAATTCCCCTATGGAGAAATGAATTGGATTTTTATTTCCGGACTGTTGCACGCTATAACGATGTGTTTGGAACGTATGTAATTTTCAATGTTGTGTTATTTTTCTTTTTATTTGTTAGTACTTTATATTTTACCCATCTGAGGCACCTTGTGTTGATGGATTCTGTGTTGCTTAAGTAAAGACATTTTCTTGAATAAATAATTCAGAGCTCATTGACTATGTAAATTTGCTCATGTGAAAAGAGGCAAGAGACAAACAGTATGATACAATCTGGTACAAATAACCTTAATGTGCATTTGCCTGTCTTTAATAAATGCACCCAACACTGTAAACTACTGGGGCGACCTCACCTGTCAGAGCAGACGGTATTCTCTATTCAAAATGAGCAGTAACTTTAGGCAAAAGATGTTAATCAATTTATCAATTTGCTTTGGCAGCTGTGCCACTAGCTAACATGTCATGCATCGTTGCAGCTGACATTTCTGTGCTGAAAAGATTATGTTTATAGTGGGAAGAATGCAGTGGGCTGAGATTGGTTTTAACATCCTCTGTTTTTCTCCAGAGGCAGACAGATTGCATACTTTATCAGGTGACTTTTCCTCTTGGTGGGAGCTTAGAGTGACATCTTTATCTGTTGTTTCCCAAGGTTAGAGACGAGTGATGAAAGGTTTCTTTTCTACACCAGGGCCTGGGCTTAGAGAGCTATGAGTCCAGATACAAATTTCTCAGACTGAGTTTCAATTCTAAAAAACATAAATTTGAACAGGCTGGAGAAATTACAGCAAACCCCCCTTACCTTCCTGTAATTTAGGCCTATTTTAATGGAAACAATGTACAAATATGATCATACTTTTGAGCACACTGTTTCTCAGTGCACATGCAATCAGCACATATATATTTTGACATATTAGCAGGTTACAGTATTCAAAATGCCTGCATTAACAGCACAGTGATGTGTAGTAACGGTGAAGGTACAATTAAAGTTTTATGCTGAGTCTATTTTTTGCTGTAAACTTCAGCAGAAAATAAAGATATTAAGATAATATGTGTTTTTAAATGGCCAGTGACCATATCTAAAAAGCTGGGTGGCCGTATATGATATACACACATACAATTTTACTCAAAAACAGAAATTGTTTACTATCCGCTGACAAAGCTAGCAGTACAATTTATAACTTTTAAAGTGGAGAGAGATAAACACTCCTGTTATCACTCAAGCACACATAGTTATCTGCCAATACTGAGAATCTCAAAATGGCCACACACACACACACACACACACTCACTTTGTTTTCAGTAAATCTGACTGAATCAAGGAGATTTAAACAGTGTCACTCTAGGGATGAAGCTTTTGCTTCTCGTGTAAAATAGATTTAAACCATTTTATAATTTATGCTTTTTATTAAAGAAAATATTCAATTGTAACACTCCTTTTAAAGCAGCTCTGTTGCACATTCATCTCATTATTTTTTCTCTACCCCCTTCATGCACCACACAAAAACACAAAGTGAATGTGAATGTATTAGTGACGCAGGTGTAAACAGAGGGCAACAAGATCACATGTGGATAAATATTAATCTTGTGTTTACTGCTGACCAGATCCCAGCAGAAAATAGACCTTGGCTCTGACTGAATGAACTGGAAAAGCAAGGACTTCTTAGATTTCTCTTCGCCCACAACCGAGCAGAGACTGCAGGATAAAAGAAAGCGTTACATTCCTGTGAGATCAGGATCGATTTATAGAACTGCTCTGTTTACAGTGTTTTTCCAAGAGCATTTATGATCACTGGATATAGATACCAGAATTTGTTTACAATGTGCAATGAATAACACGCAGAGTGTATGAACTGACCTGTGATCTTCATTAGCAACTACATGAGCATCACTGTAATTCTCTAATACACCTTTACTGAAAGATAAAATGTCTCATGACGGAAATAGCTTAATGCTAAACCAGTTTTTAAGGTATGTATTGGCAGGAACTGATGCCTTAAATATGCAAGCAGCTTGTGAATCATAGCCAATCCTTCCCCTGTTAACCCTCAGGACAAGACAGACTACAGTTTCCATCTAATCTTCTGGCTGTTGATCTGAAGGCCTGTAGGGAGCAGTGTTGCGCAGACTCTGCCTCTATGCCAGAGATCAAGCTTCCCAAATCAGAATGTGCCTAAAAACCACCTATAGCCCTATTCTGCCTACAGGAATAACTCCCATTATCTATGTCTCCTGAGGCACTCTAAAAATTAAAGTTCTGAAACATTCCGCCCAATCAAGCAAGCATGGATAGTCATCAATATTTTTGGACCATTTTTCCCAGAAGAGAAGAGTTGTACATTTTAAATGACATTTTAAAGGGATTTTGGGGGTATGTTAGCATTAGTGTGGTATAAAAACTGACATTCTGTATATAAAGTAAGAGCCAAAAAATCTCAGTTGAGTTTATTTCGCATCTCTTGGGTGTCTCACCCACCTGCATGGAAATTCCTCTCAAGAGAAGAGACTTTCAGCATTTAAATGTAGAAGCAGATAAGGTCTGTTATTTCGAAGACAGTTTGCCCCTCCAGACCTACTGGAAGCAGCAGAAGAGTCAGTCAAGCTAGACGTTTAAGACAAGGTCTACAGGCCATTAATTAAACCCTGAACTGAAAAACTAGCCTGGTCTCACTTGATAGGCAAGGATGTCAATGCACTTTCGCAAAAATCATTTTGGTGACAGATAATTTACATTTTTCAATTTAATGTTTCTTTCTTCAAAATTAATTCATAAATTAACATGTATATTAATCTACTACATTAAAACAAACATTGAGACTGGACAGTTACCCAACTAAAATATTATATTTTTTATTATAAAGAACAAAGAATAAATGATGAGATTTTGATGGTGTGTTGATATTTTAGTTTTATAAAGCCAAAGATTAACCTGACAGAGCTTCAGACACTCAGAGTGAATGATATGTGCAATCTACATGCATTGCCCAACATTGATTTTAGCCAAGAAGAACCATCCATGGTTGTATACACTGCAAGTTCAGACCATGAAAAGTGGCCATAGCGGAGAGCCAATTTCCACTTGTTATGTGATATGGTTTTGCAGAGGAGCGAAGCTGCTTTGAATGTGTGGGCTGTGTATGTCAGTCAATACTCTAGATTTCTCAGCCATGTTACTGTAAATAGATACAGATAGGTGTGTGTGTGTGTGTGTGTACTGTATATATATTCACATGTTCACGTACATACACACACACACTGCCAGTCAAAATGTTGTATAATTCCTCACCAAGACTGCATTTATTTAATCAAAAATATGAAAAAGTAATATTGTGAAATTAAAAATGCTGATTTGCTGCTTAAGACACATTTATTATTATTATCAATGTTGAATTTTTTTCCCCGTTTATAATTTTTGTGCAAACCATGAACCATGAGCAAACCATTTCTTAGAAAAGAAGGTACAAAAGCTGTCATTGGGGCAGCACCATTGCAAAAAGTATAACTTTGTCCCTTATTTATCCCTAAAGGGTGCATATTAGCACTTTAAATGTACATATTAATACCTAAATGGTGCATATTAGACGTTGAGAAAGGGTAATGTCCCAGTGACAGCTTTTGTACCTTTTTTGTAAGTAGCATTCAAATGTTTGGTTTGAGTAAGATTTTTTTTTATTATTATTAATTTTATTCAGCAAAGATGAATTAAATTGATCAGTCAAGACATTTTATGACAGTAAAGACGAAATGACAGTAAAGGCATTTTACAAAAGATTTCTATTTTAAATAAATGCTGTTCTTTTGAACTTTCTATTCTTCAAAGAAGAATAAAAGTATCAAGGTTTCCACAAAAGAGTATGGCTGCTGAAAATTCAGCTTTGCCATCAGTGGAATAAATGCCATTTTAAAACTATTTTAAATTGTACAAATATTTCACAATATTACTGTTTTTACTGTATTTTTAATGAAATAAATGCACCCTTTGTGAGTGTCAGAGACTTCTTTTAAAACATTATTTCATTATCTATATTTTCTCTTTATTTTTGTTACTACTATAGTTACTTACTATAAATGTAAAACTGTATAATGTTCTTATGGAGTCACAGCATGGAACTCCATGGAACATGATGCAGCATTGTGGCCAATCAATACTGGAAGAGAATTCCATTCACGAGCTGAATTCAGCATTACCCAAAGACCTCCTTAGAGATGCATAGGTGAATGTGTACTGAGAATTGAATTTTTGCTCACCTCCCCAAAATAATAAATTAAAATAGACCTGCATGACCTCGATGACAGCACTGGCTCCCTACTAAACATTAAAGTGACTAGCCAATTCTCTGCCCTCTTCCCTAATAGACTGCTTAAACACAGTTACATCTTCAGCCGCAGCCACCGGCCTGCACATACAGCTGCTCTCTTAAGTAAATAGGGCAAAGGCATATGCGTGCACATATGCTCACACTCTGAACTCGCAGGACCCCGAGGAAGTTACTTTGGAGCTGCAGGAACTTAAGATGCCCGTCACATTCTCTTTAGAGATAGATATGGCAGGACCTTAATGCAGTTAAATTAATATTTAAAACACTGGCTGAAATAGAAACAAAATTAATGCCTGGAATTAATCATAAGGACACTGGATCCTTTTAAGAGGACTTCAAATATGATAATGTATGGAAAAAGTACGCTAAAGACTCTTGGCTAGTTATAAATTGTTTAATTTTTAAAAAAAGTAAAAATTGCTTGAATCATGGATTCAAAGTACATGCATTTAGATATGAAAGTTTGTGCAGTGTTTATGACTTCAAGTCATAGTCCAAGTTTTAATTTGTTGGCAGTGCAATAAGTATACAGACTTGCACGCCTCCTTGATGGGGGAGAAAAAAATTCTTGAATTTTAATTTGTGACCAAGGCAAGTACTGGACTTAGATCTTGGATGAAAGTACCACATTTCTTTGAACCCACAGAGAGATTTACAACTAGAGAGATCCTTCTGAAAGCTCAATCTATTTGAAAGGATACAAATTAAAATGGGGACTTGATTAGAGGATCAACCGGCTTAATGCTGTGTAAATCCAGACTTCCTTGCCATTTGACAACTAAGATACTTGGATACTTCACCAAGGAAGAAACATACAAGCAGACAACTGCATGTCACCTCAAGAGACCTCAGTGTTGACTAAACTCCTATGCTCTTGTCCTTTAAGCATCTGGCCACATAGCGTGACGGAACTTGCCATCTTCAGCAGAGAGGACATCCAGTGTAGTCCTTCGCATTGGCTGTCACTTCTTTTCTGTGTCTTGCGTTCCCAGGCCCACAGGGTAGCTGAGCACTTCTTAGACCTGTCTGTGGCTGTCACTAAACTTAGAACCACCTGAGCATTATGGTCAGGAATATTTCATGAGTCCCCCTCTAACTTCACATCAATGATGCAGCATTGTGGCCATGACTTAATCTCAACAGTTTGAGACTTCTCTAAATCTGTGGTAAGCAAAAGACGGCAGTGTTAGCTTTCTTAAAGAGGACGTTTACATAAAATGAATATTCTGTCATTATTTACTCAACCTCATGTCATTCCAAACCTGTATGACTTTCTTTTTTATATGAAGAGAAACACAAGATGAAGATATTTGTAAGAATGTTGGGAACCAAACTGTTTGTATGGATAAAATAGAGACTTTTTTTTTTCAAAATATCTTCTATTATGTTCCACCAAAGAAACTAAATCATACAGGTTTGGAATGACATGAGGGTGAGTAAATTATGACTCACTTTATGACTGATTTGTTTTTGGGTGAACTAAGTTAAAAGCATGAAAAGGTATATTACAAATGACACTGAGTGGACAAAGAAAGTATATATTAAGCAACAGTGCAATATTCAGTGAGTTTTAATTTATTTTGAAAAGTTTGACCCAGTTTAACATTAATCTATTAGATTGCAAAAGTGATGAAAATTCGCATGACTCCAGCTTTGCATCTCTGATTTTCACACATAAATTTGCCTCACTAATGATGTCTTTCAGAGTGCAAAGCAAACAGAAATGTTTAAAAAACTGTCAAACTCTATAAAGAAACCTTAAATGCACTGTATTTTTATCCATATATTTACCTCACCTTAAATCTTGACACATCAGTACTATATGTGAACTAATTTAAATTCACTAAGAACATCGTGGAGTAAAGTTTTGAGAAGCCACATTCTGCCATGCATCAAAGAAATTGGCATTAGATTTTTTTTTCTGTTTCATGCATAAATACACATTTTCTCTGTTTACAGTGTGCACTTTCTGCTTTCTTGCAACCCATCAACCTTAAATTCACCCTTCTGTGAAACTATCTGCAACTTCATGAAGATATCAAAGCCGCGCATGACACCTGAGTTCAGCAGGCAGGGTCATAAAGTGTTCATGGCTGTGGAAAACCACCAGCATGTAAGATTCACAAAGTTCTGTTCTATATGATACTGCTGTGCTGTTCAGGTTACTGTATATTCCTCTATGCTGAGTGAAACACATTGCCCTCCCATAAACCCCAACAAAAGTTAAATGGAATTTCTTGGAGCTATGAATTTATGAATATAAGCAAAGTCTGGAGATTATGGGTCATTGTTTTTTTTTGTTTTTTTTGCAGTTAAAATCCACTGCAACAGCCTGTGAAAATCCAACCATGCATCAATAGAATAACAATGATGCAGTACAGAAAAAAGGATTGATTAAAGTTGATTTCTGGTCCTGGTCCTGGCCCTGGCTGAGGGGTCTTTCATCAGGTTCAACCTTTGGGAAGGAGTGAACGATGGTGCGGCAAGGTAGGGCAGAAGCCTGGCCCTATGGGAGAACTCGAATTAGATAGGGCCACTGCCAGCTGATGCAGTATTAAATGCAGCAGAGCTAAAGCTGAATCAGCCACTTTGAGAAGTTTGCATCAAAACTTCTGTTTTTCCCTGTCAATCACATTACATCTTGCAGTCAAAGAGAGAAGAGTCTTTTAGTCGCTAGTTTAAAAGGACAGTTCTCCCTAAAATGTAAATTCTGCTATCATTTTCTCACTCTGATGTTGTTCCAAACCTGTATGACTTTCTTCAAAAGAAGAAATTCTGAAAAATGGCTCAGTGTTATTTTAGTCCAGCACATTTTTCATTGTCAGTCAAGTAGTTGCTTCAGTTCTTCAAAAGATCTTCTTTTGTGTTCGGTACAAAAGTCAAACAGGTTTGGATCAAAATGAGGATGAAGAAACGATGACAGAATTAGCATTTTTTGGGGTGTGCACTTTAAACAGGACATTCCGTAAAAGTAATTTTATGAAAGTAAGCAAAAGCTTTGAATAATTTATCAAAGCAACATTAGGTTTGCTTCGTAATCTGTTCACTTTATAAAACTACAATGCAGATAGAGCTACATCTTCTGAACTGCTTTGATCCTCTGCTTCCATGATAATGTAACACTAATACTGGACTACTCCCATGTCAGGTGTGAATCACAATACTCGCTTCTGTGGTGTTTTATTGTTCAGACTTTAAGATCACTGTCCCTTGAGCTGCATGGGAAACAAACTATACAAATCAAACCAGCTTGGACCGCAACTGTCCTTCAGTAAATTGCCTTGTTTTCTGTGGGTGATGAAGTGCCTTGAATGAAAGAGATCGTCCAACATTGTCCTTGATCTGAACTTCCTACCGTTCGTGATCTTGATGTGAACTTCCTGCCGTACGTGGTCATGCATCTCTGACCAGGTTTCTGTCCATTTGACAGCATATAAAACTTGAATTTGAACTTGTAAAGGCTGGCTTGCAAATCAAATGCAAGTTCAGCAAAGTTCTGGGATGACAGATAATCATTTAATGTATTCAGAAAGATCTGGGGTTGGATTTGGACATCAGAATTGAGATATATAGAAAATACTAAATCACAAAGCATGTCATTACAAACATCACAGCTCTCCATTCATTTAGTTCAGCTGCCAAGCTGAATTATAATCTTAACAGAGGGTGAAGATACCGGAAAGGCATGACAAGGACTGACTCACAATTGATTCATTTCTGCAGCTGTTCAGAGAAATTTGTCTCATCTTTTCTCCCTTTATTCTGGACATTCATGTCTTGATGTTTTAAATGCCTTGCAACTGTTAAAAAAGAGGAAAGTGGCAGCATTTATTAGCCTGGAGTTTATTTATATTCTGCCCCAGGACAACGTTCATGAGATCATTGGAGCAAGACATTAAAGGATTTCATTCTTTATTAATGCTAAGGCTGACAATTCAAAGCTTCCACCCAAAACTTCACCCTTCGGTACTTATGAAAGCTGCTGTACCAAGAGAAAAATCCAGGTTACAGACAGTTTTTTTTTTCTTTCAAAATAACTTGTTTGTGGTAATGTGTTGTAAATGGAACAAACAGGCCTAATGGGAAGAACCTGAAAGCTTGCAAGCAATTGTAGCACTCAGTGATCTACTTTTTCAACTCAGAGTTGGAGAAATGAAATTGCTCTTACTAGATAAATGGCTGAGCATTTCACTCTGGAATATTCTCATCTATGTGCACTGAAGAAAATTTTCATATACAGTAACTTTTCACCAAAATAATAGAAAACGGTGAATAGTGCAGCATAAGCAAAACGCTTGGATTAGACTAACATGAGGCCGGTCTTATGAATAGATATAACTTAAAAAACAAACTAAGAAGAGAGGAAAAGTAAGAGAAATACTGTTAATGCATCAGAGGTGAATAATTGTAAAAATGCCTAGACAACATAAGATCAATCATGCAGTGTTCTAGTAAATTAAAGACAAAGGATATTAAAGTTAATTTAAAAAGTCAATCACCTTTGGTCTCAGTTATGTGTACAGTAATGCATTCTAATGCAGCACAATACAAATCAAAGTAATGTAAATGTCAGAACTGTAGTAAATTGCTGTTTATTTGAAAGTAAAATTTTTAATCCAATTATAAAATACAGGTAATACCATCTGGTTTAATATAATATATTCTAATAGCTGATTATTATCTTAACTATGAGTAATTGTTTTAAAGACTCAAAGATTTTAGCTTTAAGATGATTTAAGAAACTGTGTAGATTGCCTCTGGGTCAGGCTGCAAGCACAATTGGTCAATCAGCCTGTTATGGGCAATGAGCCAGGCTGTTTGTTATGCTTATGCTCCTGCTGCTACCAAATATAAATAATTAATTCAAGCTTTTACAATTCAATATTCCCCAAGGGAGGTATAATTCCAAGATAGAGTCATATTTTAATAACAACGAAAAATGATTACATTGCCTTTTATTTGTAGCGGCAGGCTTTGCACCACTTTCGAAGGCCTGGAGTCTTCAATCACATTCATTCTGTTGCTATTTGATCACAAAGTTCATGCTTTAGTCAGTAGTTTTAAAAATATATTATTAAAGTATGGTACAAGTATGGTATAGCACGCTGAGACTCCTCACACATTGCAATAAATAATTTTACTTAGTATTTTTGTCTTATTTATAGTATAAATGCATCATGAAAACAACATACATTTACTTGAGAAGCAAAACTAAATAGAGAGATGAACAGCCTTTTGTTGTAAAGCAAGGACAAGAAAAGGAAAACAAGTTTTTTTTTTCTCACACCATTCATGTTTTAGTCATTAACCTCATTATGGCCTTTTAGATCAGTTCATTTATCTTTTTAGGGATATCAAAATATTTACTAGAAAACAAGACAGATACAAGTTAAGAACATTATTATTATTATTTTATTTATTTTTTTTGAAGCGCACAACATTTATCACAAAGGCACATGCGACCTGGTCACACAGCTTCAGGTAATCATCATGCTTTTATACAACAGTTCCACAAAGAGAAAGTGAATACCGTAATTATTAATTTCAGATAAAATTTGGCCAGTTTATATTTTTTCTCCACCAACGAATAATTACAATGTTCAAAGGCTTCTCGTTATCCAACACAATAATTTAAGGTCAATTAGAATAAGATATTACTGATATTTCTGCTGTAATTATGACAAAACTGCTTGTTTTCAACATTTTATTAAAATAACTGGGAATGTTAACATATTAACCACAATTCATTTTGTGATTCCAGAAGTTTCAAGAAGTGTATGTTCTTCACTAAGAACAACAGTTAATGAGGGAAGACAAAGAAACATGATTTTAGTTTCAGTCCTGATTTTATATATTTTTTGTTTTAAAAATTTATTTACATTAGAGTCTATATTATATATATATATTAATAATAATTTATTAATTAAAAATTTTTCGAGTCATCCTGTGTCCCCCCTGGGCAACGTGATCTCATGATAATTAGTATGTATTTTACGTAACGTGGTTCTATAAAACGTACATTTACTTACGTTTTTACAGGCGCTAAAACGTACAATACTGATGTATTTTCAGCATCTAAACGTACAAATACTTACTTATTTTCAGCATTTAAACGTACAAAACTGACGTATTGACACCTAAAAATGAATCCTTATGAATATTAAAATCATGGCATTCATTTTATTATTAGTTGTTTTTAGTTGTCATATCAATTACTTTGTTTCCAATTGCATTATTCAATTGTTTACTTAATATGAAATGATAACATTTAGTTTTGTTGTGTGATTTCTGCTGCCAGCTCGTTTCCAAGAATATGCCTACATAACGTTAAACACGACTTTACTTTAAACCTTAAAGGGGTCATATGATGCTTTTTTAAAGATC
>NW_015539872.1:72744-83259 GCF_001515605.1 Sinocyclocheilus anshuiensis
AAACTTGAAATCGCATCATATGACCCCTTAAAATAAATAACATTTCTGCCGTCGTTTAACCTTTATTTGTCATGCAAAGTTTACTTTGTTTGCCATGGGCCACAAAATGCGTTTTCTCCGACATGCTGTGACTGACAATAGAACTATAAAATACACCAAAAACGCAACATAATTACGAAATGAAAGAATTTTATTCGTGCGCTGTAATCCAAATCTTCCGAATCCATACGACTGCGAGGAACAGACCCAAATCCAAGCCTTTATTCAGCGATCTTCTTCTCCATCCCGAGCTGCTAGTCCAGGGATCGTAAACAAAGCCCACTCTGACTGACGCGCTCTTTTTACAAATTCAAATTTTGCCGTTTCAAACAACCGGTTTTTACGGCAGGATAATCGAATGCTCATTGGCTCTCACCTACATTCGTCACAGATTGCGACATGCCATGTTTCTGGTGAGGTGTTTGAACGATGCGCACGCGCCGTCAAGAGTTCACGGAGTGGATTGGGAAAATAATCTGGATAATATTTTCACCGATTAACAATTTAAATTCTGCTCTGCACCTCACACAGAGACCAGAGAGGACTGCGGCTGCAACGCATCGTCATTTGGATTACTTTTGGTACTGCTTTTAACATTTTTCCAGTAAATAAATGAGTGTAATTGTATTTATCTGTCTGTCATGTTTTTCTTATACTGTACAGAAATGTTTAGGTTTATAGGTAGGAGTGGAATTAGCAACTATAAAAATATTTTTATTCTATATTATTGTTACTAAAATGGTTATTTTCCTGCATATTTCGGTCAATTGCATTTTATATCCTTTTATATTCGCTATAAAATCAGTAGGTTAAGGGGTCTAAAAATCTAAATGTCTTATTAAAATGACAAAAATGCATATTCGCTGTAAAATGGGTAGGTTTAGGTTTGGGGGTAGTTTAAGGGGTCTAAAATCTAAATCGCTTATTGATAAAATGATAAAAATGCATCGATACGAATATCTTAATGATATAAAAGATACGTAAATATTTTTACGTATTTTTAGCTAAAAATATGTAGCGATTTGTACGTTTTAAACGCTGAAATACGTCTAGATTGTAAGTTTTAGCATCAATAAAAACGTACAAAAATGTACGTTTTGTGCTTGTAAATGTTACGTATTAATACCTACGTATAAACATGAGACCAGGCTGCAAGTTTGCTGAGGCCCTCTAGTGGGCTCTGGCCCTCTGGGACTGTATAATGAAATAAGGAATTGTAACAGAACATCTGCTTTCTCCTTCTGTTGAGTATAAATATATCTTTCACTTCATTAAAAGAAAAGATTCCTGTGTTTCCATATCACATCAAAGCTTTTCCTTTCATAACTTCACATGCATTTTTAGAGGCCAAAGCAAATGTGATTTAAGGTCAGGTTTCTCAACACTTGCGAATGAACGCGTCAGTAAACATCAAGCATCTGCTTTTACTCTATGAGCTCCTCTTCAGACCAAAGACCTTCACTCTCAATGCATATTTCATGCTCTTGGATCCTTGGGCTGCAGGGTGGAGGAACCGAGGGACGAATTTGCTGAGGGCAGCGAAGAGCGAACCGTGAAGCAGTCAAGCACAACTGTGCAATAAAGTGCTTTCTGATGTTTAATTACACCAAGAAATAGAAGATCATTATAACCCTCTGTTAGCCTCGTAGGCTAGACCACATTCATTATTTTAATGCAGGCCATTATTCCATCTGTTGCACCTGCTTTTGCATTCTGCTAATGTGGGGATATACAAAAAGTTTGCCACAACTCTCTGGAAATTTCCAGTCAAAACATTATTATAATTAAGGCAATGTTTGTAATGGAAACATGAATTATTCAGAGTGTGAATTGGTCTCAACTGTGTCCAGTAGGCACAATCAATAAGAGTTCGCCTGCCTTCTCCCCGGCAAAGTCTATTATGCCATCTAATGCGGCTAAGTGCTTTCTGAGCAGAGAAGCAATTTCCTGTTAATATCTCAAGGGAGAAAAGTCACGTGCAAGAATCAAAACACCTAGGCGTGTTTGTGCGTGTAGCCACACATTGCCCAAAGGATCTCAGATGAAGTGATGGTCTGATACTCTAAACTAACTCATTTGTCATATGGAGAGCCTGAGTGAGCTTCACTGAGACTTACAGCAGAATCAAACCCTTCATCAATACTCTGTTTGTCTGACGTGCTGGCTGTTTTGTCCCAGCTTTCCACTTCAGTGGGAACATTGACAACATTCTTTGAGTCACCCTCATCTGGAAGTTTTGAGCCTCGTTATACTAAATGTTACTTTCTCATTCTCTAAGGCTGAGACAAAACAGGTGCTTTACTTAAGCCATGGGTTTAATGCTTCATAATTTGATCTTATTTTAAATAATGCTTGTTAAAGGTGGGGTATGTATTTTTTCAAAAACGCTTTGGGAAACTGAGTCAGGCCGAGTACCAAAACAAACTTGTAGCCAATCAGCAGTAAGGGGCGTGTCTACTCATGATGTGGAGGAGAGAGCGCTCAGTGCACAGGACGGACATTAGCCGAGCCGAGCGACAACAGAAAGATAGAGATGGTGGATAAAAAAAAAAAGAGGAAAACGTCTGCGGAACAAAAGAAGGCTTACGATAAGGCAAGAAGTAGGACCTGTGTAAATATCGGATCAGCTTTCCAGCGCTGGAGAGAACTCAAGGAGTGGGAAGGCCTGCGATCGGACGCCGAGGTTGCTTTGTTTCTTCTCGATAGGTGAGTAACATTGATTTTGCTTTGTTTCACAGAACTAATATATGCTTGCTTTTGCTTGAATATGTTTGTTTGTTCATCTGCAATCGTATTGTTGTTCCCTTCCGCTATGATAAAGACACATTCATTTCCACACCCTATAAGCCTGGAGCGTCTAAACCTCCTGTACTGTCTGTTTCAAGCGTCAGCTCCCAAAGTGTGATAATATGTAAGATAATATGTTTAATACAGCAGATAATAATACAGCAGATTCCGCCATAATCATTGCCTGGGTTGTGTATGTATGTGTGGGGTGGAGCTATCAAAATAGGGGCGAGACCCTTTTGGGGTAGGGGCGTGTTTGTTTTGGTGATTTGAAATATCAACATTGGCTACCAGAAATCACTTACCCCACCTTTAAACACCACTGTGGTAATGCTCCCCTTGCAGCTACAAATCATTTCATAAGTGATTTTCAAACAAAATCCAAAATAATAAAATACAGAAACTACCATCATCTGAACTAAAAGGGATAGTTCACTCAAAAGGAAAATTCTATCATCATTTATTTACTCTCACATCAATCCAAACCTGTATGATATGGAAGCAAAGTTCCTCACAGTTCTGTCATGACAACTCTTGGAGGGATTGGCATGAATGAATGAATGAGGCATTTACTGTATATAGCACTTTCTTGTGTATTTCTGTACACCCAAGGGACTTTACAATCATATGGGGGGTCTCTCCTCAACCACCACCAGTGTGCAGTATCAACCTGGATGATGTGACGGCAGCCACAGTACAACTACAGGTGGAGAGGAGAGAGAGATAGAGCCAATTCAGTTGTTGCAGATTATAAGGAGGCCATGATTGATAAGGGCCAGTGGATGGAATTTGGCCAGGAGACTGGGGTTACACCCCTACTCTTTACGAGAAGTGCCATGGGATTTTTAGTGACCACAGAGAGTCAGGACCTCGGTTTAACGTCTCATCCGAAGGATGGTGGTTTTTACAGTATAGTGTTCCCATCACTATACTGGGGTGTTAGGACCCACACAGACCACAGGGTAAGCACCCCCTGCTGGCTTCATTAACACCTCTTCCAGCAGCAACCTAGTTTTCCCTAGGAGATCTCCCATCCAGGTACTGACCAGGCTCAACCCTGCTTAGCTTCAGTGGGTAACCAATCTTGGGCTGCAGGGTGATATGGTTGTGGCTATTGGCATGGTGTAATGTACATGACAATGTTAATGTATTTGGTCTTGGTGGAATAGGTCCAATGTTAATGTATTTGGTCTTGGTGGAATAGGTCTGCTACGCTGCTGCTGCTGCTGCGGCAGAGCAAGTACCGAGACTTGCTACTGCCAATACATCCACAACATGCTGCTGTGAGCATATAAGAAATACTGCTGCTGCAGATATAACGTACATGAAATAACCCCCATATAGTATACATGAATCACCTCGTAGCAGATCTATACAGGTGGAGCTGGGGAAGTTGGAGGGTTTCTGAAGCTCGCTGCAAACTGCTACAGCAAGCACTAGTCATATATTTGAATGTTGAGCAGCAAGCTCATTGGCTGCCGATACAGGAGAGAACCAATCAGCTGTGCCATGTGATAATGATGTCATTAGGTCAGATAGAGTTAGACCTATCGGACTGCGCCATCTCTCTAGATCTCAGTTTCATACCAGAACTCTGTATTTCTGTGAATATTTCAGAATTGCAAGATATAAACCCAGAATTGCGAGTTTATTACTCAAAAATTTGACACATAAACTAGCAATTCGGAGAAGAAAAGTCAGAATTGTAACATATAGACTTGAAATTATGAGAAAAAAAGTTTTTTATTATTATTCTGGAACCATCTGGAAAAAACTGAATTGTGAGATTAGACTTAATCCAGAGAAAAAAGTCAGAACTACAATATGTATTTTTGTCAATTTTGAGGGGAAATTGTGGAAATTGGAAATTGTGTATTATACACTCAGAACTGTGAGATGTAAACTCAGAATTTTAAGAAGAGTTTATATCTCGCAATTCTGTCTTTTTTTTTTTTTTTTAGAATTAAGAGTTTACATCTTGTAATTCTTTTTATATCTAATAATTCGTACTTTTTTTACCCGAATTGTGAAAAACAAAGTCTGAACTGAGAGATAAAAAGTCGAAATTAACTTTTTTATTCCATCATGGAAACAGGTTTCCATAGTATGACTTTGTTCTGTGGAACACAAAAGGAAAAGTTAAGAATAATGTTCACGCTATTCCAAGAAGGTGCCAAGTTCCAAAAAGGACAGGAATCAGCATAATAGTAGTCCATATGACTTGATTTTTGAAACAATATGATGGTTTTATATGAGCAATGTAAGGATAAGAGCAGCGCCAAAATCCTGCCTCATTCGTTTTGTAGTCTACAGAAGAAAGCAAATCATACGGGTGGGTAAATGATGACAGAATTGTCATTTTTAGGTCTGCTAAGCCTTTAATAGAATAACTAATCCTGACCTTTCTGGCACATGTAACTAAACATTAAGTTGAGCCTTAATATGCCCAGAGCAAAGCAATTATTCAAAGTGTGATTAATTGTTAATAATGCCAAACTCTTGTAATCTGTTCTGTTTTCCCTCAGGTTGTGATAACACAGACTACATATATTAAATCTAGCTGACTAAATTTTAAATGATATGCCAAATATTTTTTACATGAATCAAACCAAATAATGTTCTATCCAATTTGTCTTTGTGGTAAATTAACAGCATTTTAAGTTATGAGTGATCTGAGTGACATATAATAACTTTAGGCCAGCTTTAATTCTTGTTATCTGTAGGATGTCATGAGGTTTAACAGCTTCTATTAGTGGCTGCATAGAGACCCTGAATTATGGCTCAATTATAGCAGCATTTAAACCTGCGTTTACTTGCTCACTGTTCAAGAGAAGCTGCACCACATTACCAGATCACAGTTGAGAAGCACTCATCATTATGAGAGCAATCAATGAAAATTTATCACAAAGTTTAGTTTACTAACTGTTTAGCATTAAATAAGGATTTATGTGATCTTTGTCAATATGTACATAGGTTTTTCAATAAAATCATTCTGATGAATATCTAAATGTTTTATGTCGGCACATTCACCATTTCAGCAGCAGTTCTACTGCAATGCACAATTGAAATGTGGCAATAAATTCTGAATATATTAGCCTAATATTAAATCTCATGCTCACATGAGTATACAACAGTTGTTGTACAAGTGCAAGTACAAGTGTCCCAAAAGACCTTATTGGTGTGTGCAATCATTTTCTTATACTATGGATTCAGCATCTGCCATTGCTAGTTTAAAAGATACATACAAGTCCCCCGTTACTAATTATATATGTCATGTTAGAACTAGCAAAAATATCCTGGGTCTGAGTTTTTGGAGTAACAATGAGGCAGCACATAGTGATGAGAGCTTTCAAAACACTGCTTCATAAAGCTTCAAAATCATTTATGAATCTTTTATTTCGAATCAGTGGTTCGGAGTTTGTTTCAAACTCGCCAAGCAAACAAGGCTTCCTTTCGTCAGAGTTTGAAACATTTCAAAACATTTTAGGGTTTGTCAATAATTGTAATATGATATTTATGCATGTATAATACAAAAAAGGACAATGATATTTAATTGCTTGCAATTAACCCAGTTTGCCAAACACTGCCTAATAACACACAAACAAGCATTACACAATTATAAAAGATCGCAAATGTTACTGGATCTTGATATTCAATGGTATTTAATTATTTGTAAATTACTTTCATGAAAACATTTGCAATTGGTTTATAAAAGGTGTACTAATTAATTTGGTACCTTGTTCATAATCACTTGTTTTGTTATCAGTGAATCAGCATTTTGAAAGAATTGGCTGAATGAACTGACTCACTTACAGTTGTGAATGGACAGCCGCTGACAGTAACCTGCATAAATATCCAGTTAAAAAAACAAAAAAAACATCCCCACCAACACACAGACTGACAGCCTGTGTATCTATTGCTCTTTCCGCTTACACATCACCCTTTCCATTTATATTTGAAATGAAATATTTAATACAAAACAGAGGTGCTTAACTACCTACCCAACTGTGTCTGCCTTTATTCTCCAAAGCAATATGGTGAGCTACACAATAAGAATACCAGTGTCACCTCATGTGGGAGGTTAAAGGCACCTTTTAATACCACCCTCTTCATTCCCCAACAGCTTGAGGCTCTTCTTGACAATCTATCAACACCATATGTGACCTGCCAGCCTTACTCGGGACCCCCTGCTGCCCACCCCCTGCTTCCTGCTCAGAGAACAGAGCACTCCCTCTGTGGGGAACCCTCATGATTTCCACCAAAGAGCTCTCATTTCAAGACCTCTTCTGCACATTATTTATGGGAATTTGGTTAATTATTGGGTGGGCTCAGAAAAATCTAAAGACTACAAATGAGCATAACATTTCTTCCAGCATGTATAATTGAGGGTCATCAGCTTTTAAAAAATGGCTGTAAAAATGAATTTGAATAAAAAAAATTAGCACCACATATAATGTCTGCCATTTAGTCACAATTGAACCAAAGCTAATCTGAATCTTCCGTTCTTTTAAAATCATTTTAATTTACGCCATTGTTGCTGATTTTGATGGAATTAGCAGTAACATTAACATAACAGTTGATACTAATAAATAACATTTAAAATGTAACAGTCTGTTCTGAATGCTGTTTGCTGTTAAAATGTATTTGTGAAGGACATTATGTATGAGGCCATCAGCTTCATTGGTGATGATGACCACTTCCTGTAAGTAATTTGTTTAACAAGCACTCTCGCAAACCTACCTTTGACACTTTTCTTTAACAGAAGGTCTGTACATTGCCTTAAGCATTACATAATGTCTTCATTTGAATTCCAAATGTCCAATGTACCCTGAAAGGGTTAATTCTTAAGCTAATGAATCTCTGCAATATCTATGAGCTCTTTATGACATGATTTGCATGATTTGATACCACTTAATAAAAAGCAAAAATGAAAAATGTCTCAAGCCAGTGGAATAAAAAAAGAAAAAAAAAAGAAAATTGCAGCAGGCAGTAATTACCTGATGACAGTCCAGAATTTAGTTTCATTTGAAAGACTGCTTACTGCAAATTGCACTGGAGCCTTTTGCATTTATGTGGACTTGAGAGCAAATTACATCATAATGGTCTCACAATACGATGTGCATTAGTGAAGTCTTCATTAGTGAAGTCATATCAAAGTATAAACGTAAATATGTCTATTAACAATTACATGAATTAACTTCCTTTATATGTATTTTTTAACTTTTAGAAATAGAAGTATGAAGAAAAACACACGTATAGAGAAAATTATGCTTTTTCAACAGTTAAAATATGAAAATATATGAAGCATTTGAAAATGATGAAATATTAGAATTTAAAAACAAATGTTAATCTATGTGAACCAGTTTTATATTAGTATTATTTATATACTATTACATTATTATTCAGTATTATTTTGATATAATAGCATAGCTTCTATTTTTATATTTTTAGTTTATATTTTAATTGTAGTTTAGGTTTAAGTGATTTTTTATTGGTTTATTTAAAATATTTGTATTTACTGTTATTTATTTTTAGTACTTACTTTTTTATTTAGTGCTTACTTTAATTTTTTGTACTTTTATTTTAGTACTTTATTTTCAGGTAAAATTTCAGTCTAATTCAGTTTTTAATAGTTTAAGTTTTAGATAACAATAAAAGCACTATTTAAACTTTTAAAATGCATTAGTTTTGATATTTTAACTATTTAAACTGTGTCAAAGCATTGCTTTTGATACTGAATGACACAAAGTGTTTCAAAATATTTGATGGCCTGTGAGCTGTTCAATTATTTTAAGTTGCACCTACTTAAACTTTCTTCACACGTGATAATTTCTTTGCTTTCTCTCCCAAGCAGACAATGAGCAGGGCTTAGGCATCATCATACACTCATTACATACTCCCTGGGCTCGAAGCTTTCATTACATGCTGAATTGTTGCTAAATGAGAGTGGAAATCAATATCAGGCCCCAACAAACAAGCAAGCCAGACAGATGCAACAGTCTGATGAACACTCTGGGAGAAACCAGTTTGAGCTGTACGCTAAGTGATCAAAAAGCAGCTTGACGTATTGAGGTCCCCATCTCAAAGGAAGCTATAACTTTTGACCCTCAGTCTCTCTGGAATCTGTGTTGAGAGATAATGATAATTCAATCAGAGTTTTTAGAGTATTCCACATCTCTCAGCTCATCCGTTCAGTGTTTGGCAACTTAGATAACAGCAAAATCCAGTAAAAATATCTCCCGTAATTCATTCAGCATGGAACACATCAGTAGACTTTCATTAGAAACGTATGTTGCCTGTGTTACTTCTTACAAATACAGGTTAAAAGGCAGTTAAACAGCAAACGGCAGGCTTTGAGAGGCTGGAGCTGTCCATTCAGAACCACCACCAGTTCAGCACCAAGGACTGCTCCACATCCGCTGCCAATCAACCCACTGAACCAGAAACACGTGTCCCACACCACCGTATCCCTGTTATCACTGGTCACAGAAGGTTGGACTTCCTTCAGAAAACTCAATTCAGGCGATCTCAGTGGCACAATGTTGTTTTGAAAGAAAACTTTCCATTTTTTGTTCTTATGCACAATTTTTTCATGGCTATTCTCCTGGTATGGTTTGCTTTGAAGTTTTGTCGTATGCACTGACCCTTGTGTACACCTTGGTATCTGGCCTTTCCCAGAGCCAATTACCTTTCACAGCTTGAGAGCCATTTCTGAGGAAACTGTAGCTTTTAGCAAAACTACCGACGTGTATATGACTATGACAGAGACACACGCTGAGAGTTTGATTTCTTTCCTCTTTTTTAATGTCTTCTCAGATGTTCTACTAAAGCTACAAGTTTCAAGCATTTCAGATCTGAAAAGTCACATTTATTTTCAATTTGCTGTTCTACACACAAATTACTGTCATTTGTGTCTCTCAATATATATATATATATATATATATATATATATATATATACACACACACACAGTTTGAAGTCAGTAATGTTATTGAAAGAAGTCTTTTGTTCACAATTAGCTTGATCAATACACAGTAAAACAGAAATATTCTAAAATATCATTACAATTTAAAACAACTATTTTCTATTTGAACATTTTAAAATGTAATTTATTTCTGTGAAAGCTGAATTTTCAGCATCCATTACAAAAGCCTTCAATGTTACATGATCCTTCAGAAATCATTGGGTCACACTTTATTTTAAGGTCCAATTCTTGCCATGAACAAACCATTAACTATGACTTTGCCTCAATAACCACTTAATTTGCTGCTTATTAATAGTTTGTAAGGTAGTTGTTACATTTAGGTATTGGGTAGGATTAGGGATGTAGAATATGAAGCCAACATGTTAATAATAGGCATGCTAATAAGTAACTAGTTAATAGTGAGAATTGGTCCTTATACTAAAGTGTTATCATTCTTATAATGAAATATTATGATTTGCTGCTTAAGAAACATTTCTTATTATATCAGTGCTTATTTATTTATTTATTTATTTATTTTTCAGGATTATTTGATAAATAGACATTTCAAAAGAATAGCATTTATTTGTAATAGATATCTTTTACAACATTATAAATATTGTTACTATGGCTTTTGATCAATTTATATTATAGTATATGTAAACTATATATATATATATATATATATATATTAGTGCTGTCAAATGATGTACATTTATATATTCATC
>NW_015539872.1:83292-85649 GCF_001515605.1 Sinocyclocheilus anshuiensis
GGTCTGAATACTTAGGACCATGTGATATTTCAGTTTTTCTTTTTTAATAAATCTGCAAAAATGTCAACGATTCTGTGTTTTTCTGTCAATATGGGGTGCTGTGTGTACATTAATGAGGAAAAAAAATTAACTTAAATGATTTTAGCAAATGGCTGCAATATAACAAAGAGTGAAAAATTGAAGGGGGTCTGAATACTTTCCGTACCCACTGTATATATATATATCAAACTGGAAATGTCATCTATTTTATACAATGTCTGAGCTGTTCAGGGCATCCTCAGAACATCGTGTTTCTCCAGCCAGGTGAGACAGTAACCTTTCCTTTTCTTCTCTTTTTTTTCTCAATTGATTTTAAGGGTCAATTGATTTTAAAGGTGAGATGGTATCTAACATTATGTACTGTCGTGTAGTTCATTTTTATGTATAGTCAGGAAAGTGCAACCATGGCTAAAACACTCTTTAAAGCACACTAATAACCTTGACCTAATGAAACGTGAATGGAGAGGCTTTCATATTGGTAATAATGTCACCGTGGTGTGCATTTTCTCAGTTATGCCACATTTCATTTATTTCAAACTTAGGTTGAGAGAGAGTGGTCAGAATTTTTTTTGGTTCTATTGCTTACTTTTCTTTGCTCTTTTGCATTACAGGGTTGATTTAGCATGGTCCCAGAGGATTAGCAAACCATTACACATGACTCTGAAACCGACCTCATAGCCCGAGGCTGATAATAGCTTGTTTTAACGCTGTACATACTGGAGTGATTCCTTCAACTGTGCATAGATCCTGGCCTGGGGGATTTCTTTTAGACAGACATGTCAGACAGATTTCAGACCAATCATTTTTTAGCATAGGATCACTGTTGCCATAGGGGATAGAAACAAAAATCAACATTATGTGAATGAGACTGATGACAAGACAGAACAGAAGGTAATGTCACTGAAATCCAAAACCCACAACCTCACAGAAAAATCCAGCAAAAATCTTTATACATATTGTGAAATATAACTTAAAATAACTGTTAAAATAACTGTGACTATTTTATAATATAAATATAATATAAATAATGTAATTTATTCTGATGGCAAAGCTGAATTTTCAGCATCATTACTCTAGTCTATATATTCAAGATTCTTTGATGAATAGAAACTTTAAAAGAACAGCATTTATTTAAAATATAAATCTTTGTAACAGTATAAATCCCTTTACTGGCCCTCTTAATCAATTTAATACATCCTTGTGGAATTTAAGTATTTATTTATTTGGAAAAAAAAATCTGACTGACAAACTTAATAGTAATAAATGCATCTCTTAAATTTAAAAGAAAATGTGAAGCTGAGAACTCAACATTAAACATTCTGAACTGTTTCAAATTCAAATGAAACATCAACACATCTTTAGAAACCTTAGGCCTTGATGAATCCTTTGAGAGGTTTTTCTTTTCTTTAAAGGGGTCATATGATGTTGCTAAAAAGAACATTATTTTGTATTTGGTGTAATGAAATGTGTTTATGCGGGTTAAGGTTAAAAAAACACATTATTTTCCACATACTGTACATTATTGTTTCTCCTCTATGCCCAAGGAAAAATTGAAATCGCATCATATGACCCCTTTAACAGCTTTATGTCAGTAAAAAGACTGGAAAGTGTATTTATTTGTAGGCTTAATAAATAACAACACCTCAACAAATGTTTTATTCATTCAAAACAATCTGATTCTGACATGTAGATCTAACACTCTACTAAAAGTTTATGGCATCAAGCTAAGAAGCTAGGAAGAAACATGAAGAAATACTCTATCTATACATAAAAATGTCCAGCTGAAGAGAACAAAGAGGGAATACATGCAAACTATTGATGTCTGAGGAGAGCTATTAAGTTACAATGGCAAGAGAATTTGCAGAAAGAATGGGGGGATCATTAGTCACAATTATGAAACGTTTATAAATGCTGCCATGTGAACTGATAAAGCACACAAGATCTTAAATAAGCTGTAAGCCATATATCACACTCCACTCAACCTTTTTTCGACATTTCAAAGCACCTAATGTACCATCCTGTGCATGCTTGACTTGCCTGCAAAGCACTGTTTAGGTAAGTCTTACAAATGGCCGTAATAGCACCTTTTAAAGCAGTGAAAGGCCGGTATAATGAGTTAATGGAGGAACTGTATGGGGTTCATTTCAGGAGGAAGATTGCATTCATACCAGCGCTTCTGGCCGCTGTCACAGAGGTGGTCCCATTCCAGTGGGTCTAATAGAGGGCTTATCTGATCCCAGTGAGCCTCTGATCCACACTCTGACAGCACAAAGTGCAGTGTATCTCTGGAGGATTAGACGGCAACTGCAGGAATGCTC
>NW_015539872.1:85940-98010 GCF_001515605.1 Sinocyclocheilus anshuiensis
CCTAATGTGTGTGTAGATGTGCCTGTGTTTTTGAGATGGCAGGAGGGAGATCATATCATGCACACCTCCACCATGATGGGGGTGGATCAGTGCGATCTTAAACAAAGTATCTCACACACACACACACACACACACACACACACACACACACACACACACACACACACACACACAGTTGTTGCATGCCTAACACCCAAACACTTTCTTTGTGTCACAGCTTTGTGTGAATCTTGTGAAGCAACTTGTGAAAGAAGCTACCGGGCTATCTTCAGGCCTGAGGAACAATTTTTTTGGATATATATGTTTTAGAAGTTCCAAAGTGTCAGAGCTGTGAGAGTCTTTTATTAGATATTCAAAGATGCAACTATCAGCTATTACTTTTTTTAATATGTTTTGCATATCTGATGAAAAGTCACTTATGTTACACAATACAGCTATTTTTTATTGGTTTGTCAGTCATATAGTGTATTATTTGTGTGCTAAATTTTATCCAGCATCTAGTACTGCTGAGTAATGCACAGTTTTAACACTGTTTGTTTTGATCCATAGTGCTTGTGCTTTAACACTTGTGCTGTGCTGAAAATCCTACACCTAATATGGTGTTCCCATTTAAAAATGACTGGCCTTTTAAAAACTGCTTGTAAATCTCTCATTATGCTATACACAAATCTTGGGTTTAAACTTTTTGTCTGAATTCTTGGGTTCAAACTTGTTTTCTTGCAATTAGCACAGGTTTCGAATTTATTTTTGTTACTGATTTATCATAGGCCTCGTTGATCTGAGCTTATGCGTTTTATTGTTTGAGTGACAAAGCATTATTTGTGGTTAATTTTAACAATGCTTATTCAAAAACTGAGGTGCATAAGCAAGTCGATGAGGCCTTTGCCACCATTTTTTTTGTAGTCTGGTCATTTGTGATAGAGAACATTTTTTTTGGGAGGTTGAATATAACTAGCATTTTCTGGAAAAAGAAAATCCTCACCAGGTCAAAATGACCGGAACACAACATTAGGGTTAAAAAGGCCATTAGTTCTAACATTGGCTCACATTAGATGAGTTAAGGACATGAACTAAAAACAAGGATTTCAAAATAAAAAAAAAAGATAAAAACACTACACGAACAGGAGAATACAAAATGGAAAATGTAAAATGCTTATTAATTAGTGTTACTGTAGATAGCAAGAAATCTATTACATATTTTTTCATGATAACTTTATCTTAAATAAATAGTTACCTTAGATATTAAATATGTATTTAATATCCAAATAGTCTGAGAGTCTTCAAGCTGTTAAAGCAAGCTGCTATGTATTCTGCTACATGGCTGTTTTTTAAATCATATTTTACATGCCTTTATCTTGTTTTTCTTCAGGAAAAAAAACAGAGCAGAATGGCTGTAATTTTTCAGGTTCTATGGCATTGTTTTATGAGAGCTGTTATCATTTTAGAGGGCAGTAAACTTGACTTTCTCTAGTTATAAATGTATCCATTTAAATTATGCTGACGTTTAGTAGGCACGGCAACATTAAATACAAGCAATCAAACATTTAAGAGTAGATAAAATCTAAAAGAAATGAGCGGTTTTAATGTGAAATGTGCTTATTATAAAATGCATATTACATTTTCTTGAGATCTACAATATATTACAGTTTTTCCTCGATTGCTTAAACACATTTCTTGAAACTATGCCTCGTATTCTCAAAACAGTAAACACAAATCCATAAAGTCTCATCCAATTCCCCAAACATCCTATTTTCAGGTCAAAATGAAGCTCTACACTCAAAACCATTCACTCTTGCTGAAAATCCAAACTTTTCCCTCAGACATCACACACAAGCTTTCAAAAACACACACACACACACACACACACACACACAACAACATAGTATTACACACTGGTGCAATAAATTCAAAACAATATATCCAAAACTGGTAAGTTATGTTGCTTGTGGTTCTCCCCCTCAAAAACCTTTTCACATGAACACAAAAGACACAACCAATGTATACATTGGCACATTTTTACTCATTCATGTACTGCACAGCACAACCTCTGGGTCAGGCAAGAGAATCTCGTCCACATCACACGCTATATTGGCCCTAGCCAGGCAGCGAGGGTAAAATCCTCTTGCATGCCTGATCCACCCCTGGCATGCATCTACTGATATGTCTAGAGTACCCCTCGTTGGCTGATGGCTACACACATACTGACATTCCCTCCGCGCTGACCAGGGACATTTACAATAGCCCGATGGCCAATTATGTTCCAGGACATGGTCAACTAAAGTGGCTCGAATTTCATCTGAGACTGCTTGTCTCCTTGCCCTTCTTCTCCCTCCTCCTCCTCCTTCACCACGTCCTCCTCCTCCTCCTCCTCCGCTTCCTCTTCCTCCTCCTCTTCGACCTATTCCTTAATTTCTCTGTGGATCCATTGTTCCACTCAGATAGTTCAGCAAAAATGGGTGTGCTTTTTGAAAAATGGCGTTATGGTTTTGAAATTTTAGTTCAAAAGCCTGGTTATAGTGTTTTCGCAATCGAGAAAAACTGTAATGACTGCACATGGACAGCATAATATACTGTTTTCTTGTGCTGTTAAGTGACTAAACTTAGAGTTTTTAGTTGTATGTCAAAAGTGTTCATTACCCTAAATACTTCCCCTCATACTACAAAGTAGTGAAGCATTCTCCACTCAGAAACAACAAATCCACATGATATCCTCCTTAATTAATATCCATAAGGAGGGTGTGGTCTCCTCACTCGACCTAAACATTCAGCGACAACAACTACCGACACAAATTACCACAAATATGGTACAAAATGTATAAGACAAGGGGAAAAACTGTAATTACTCAACAAGAAACATTATTCGAACATGCTAGATGTTATGAAGAGCTTGTGTGTTGATACAAACGATCAAGTACTCAGTATTACCACCGTTTTCCAAAGAAGAAATTCCCGTGATTTTCCACCCACAGAAGATGTAAAGCAGAAAAAAAGGCCACACACAAAGCAAGGGAGGTTAATAAATTTTGTGCATACTAAAAATGTTAGCAGAGTAAAAACCATACTGGGCCTTCATGCATAAGAGTGTGGTTTCTCAAGAAAATGGCCGTGTCAGCGTTTTGCTCGGGCCCTGCGCTCAGAGTGCGCTCACTGTGAAACGAACATTATTTCATTATCAAATCAATCTGCTCTGACATTTATTGCATTTTTAATGAAAACTCAGAAATGTATCCACCACCAGCCTCTCCCTGCTTGCAACAGTTAATTCAGAATTTTCCTGATTTACAGCAAAAATGACTCTCGGCAGTATTAGCAGTAAAATGAATGTTACTCGACCATTAATGTGTTTTGCACAGAGTCCATTCACACTCCCACGGTCACCACTTCTGCAGGGTAATAAAACCTTCTGATGTGTAAGCTAACATGTATTTGAAGACTTTTTAGTCTCTTTATACAGTCTAATGTCATTTTCCTATATCTTTTATTACCTTACAGGTTGATGAGCTGATCTTCTCTCCTCATATTTCCCTGTCCATGCTGAATTCTGAGTAGGAGGGCTATCCATCTGCCTGCAGACCACACAAGACGGCTCATAAACGAATGCAGACGGGAAACTGCGAGATTCCTTAACAGGAAGCTCAGAGATTATCGATCCCACAATTGATTTCTAACCAGAAGATGGAGGATATATAAGAAATGCTTCTGATTGTCTGCTTGAGAAGTTCAGTGTTGTGTGTAGGTGATATCTCTTGGAGCATTGGAAGAATGCCCAAATATGCCTGTGATCTATAGAGCAATGCATGCTAGAGTTCAGCTTTATGGTTGCACATTTTTTCAGCTAAGCAAAGCTAGGATTATGTCCAGTTTGTGTGTAGAGTCAGTAGTTCATCATTTAGCATATGAGTCAGAGACTCACACTTACTCCAGACTTACACTTCCCTTACAGTAAACTGAGTTTAAGTGCCTTGGGCAGAAAGATGATGAGAGACTTCTACAATCAGTCTTTTTTTTTTTTTGCCAACACTTTATATAACTTACATTAATCAGTCTTTTAACAAAAACACATTTTATACAACAGTTACTTCTGGTCCTTGAATTTGATTGAGCAACTTTCCACGAGTGCTGATAATAGGCCAAATGTAACTTTTCCAAATTTGCTTGTCCTTGTGCAAAGTACATTTAGTTTTGATGCAAAATCACAGTCTTTTAACATATCCACATTATTTTTACCATAAGAGTGGACTTATGTTAGTCTGCGAGCAGAGGCGGACAAAGTACACAACTCCATTACTTAAGTGAAAGTATAGATACTGCTGGTCAAATATTACTCCATTACAAGTAAAAGTTGTAAGGGCAGATTTTTAGTTAAGTAAAAGTACAGAAGTACTTGCTTTTAAAAGTACTTAAGTACCAAAAGTAAATTTCCTTATTTATGTCAATGCACTGTTTTATTACTGTTGTATGTAATACTTGCAATACCTCTGAAGCAACTTACAATACATTACACCTACTGAATAGACTGACTAGCTTGTACAATACTCAAGTAAATTTACTTAGTTACTGTCCGCCTCTGTCTGCGAGTTTGTGCACGGCTTCTGGTGTCATTTGTGTCCAGTTATATTAGATGTACAAAAACATTCCGTTATGCTGCTTAATATTGCAAACTGGCATTTCTTATATTATTTTAATACATTATGATAATCATGGACACACTGGTTTGTACTTCAAATGTGACCCTGGACCACAAAACGAGTCATAAAGGTAATTTTTTGAAATTGAGATTTATGCATCTTTTATATTTGGCCGAGATACAACTATTTGAAAATCTGGAATCTGAAGGTGCAAAAAAATCAAAATATTGAGAAAATTGCCTTTAAAGTTGTCCGAATTAAGTCCTTAGCAATGCATATTACTAATCAAAAATTAAGTTTTGATATATTTACGGTAGGACATTTACAAAATATCTTCATGGAACATGATCTTTATTTAATATCCGAATTATTTTTGGCATAAAAGAAAAATCTATAATTTTGACCTATTCAATGTATTGTCGGCTATTGCTACAAATATGCTACCCGTGACTGGTTTTGTGGTCTAGGGTCACAAATAGTTTTACCATTTACCACTCTTTGTCATTCTTTTAGTACCTAGAGCATCTAATAAATGGGAAGTCTCGCACAATCAAAGAAAACGTTACTTTAGCTTGGCAAAATAAGGTGGATTCTCCATTTCCCTTAATCTGTTGTTATTGCTGTCTACAGTAGTTGTTGTTCCATCTGTTTGTTTTTTGACAGTGAGACAATGGTTCTGGGCAGTGTTGCCAAACTAATTGTGCCAAAAAAAAAAAAAAAACTCAAGGAGCATGTTTGAGCTGAATGTACATTGTACATGGTTAGAAAAATCTAGGGTATGCGTATACGCACCTACTACACCCTAGCTAGCGCATGTACAAAAACTGTATACTAAAGTATACTTTTGGCTTTACGTTGTGGTGTGGTAACTGTTCACTATTTCTTCCATATTAAGATATGCTATTTCGTATTCAGCCACTGTCTTTATGAGAGCACCAAGACATATGCATGTGGCTTCATTTGAAATTAGTAAAATCTACAAAATACTGGTCATGTGCTGGTTTTAAGCTGGTCCTTACCTGGTCATGTACTGGTCCTAAGCAACTAGCTCCTGCTCAGGACCAGCTTTGGAACAGTACATGACCAGCTTAAACCAGCTCATGACCAGCTCAAACCAGCAGCCATGCTTCAAAACATACCTAACCAGCATATGCTGTTTTTTTTCAACAGGGTAAACACATGCTTAACAGCTGCTCAATATTAACTAGAACTATGGAACAATATTATTTTTAGGGCTGTCAAAATTAACTAATGTTAATGCATGCATTTAACTTTTTAATGTTTAAAAAGCAGTCCTCTCCCTGACTCTCTTTTGATATGATTAACAGAGCCTAAAGGGCTGTCACAGAGACAGATATGATTTCTCTCTACACCTATTTCAGTGTTGTCTGTCTGTTAGGTAGAAGTGACATTTCATGTATGCTATTCTAAAATGATCACTTACAGCAGCTTTAATTATCTTCAAAGCTGAACAAGTACAAAATATCAGCCAAGAGCAAAACACTTTGTCATTTGCACAAACATGAACCAGAATTTCATCAGAGCACTGCAGCAACAAAATACTTCTTTGTTACACACTGTCACGAGTCGCTGCTGGAAGGAATGATGGAAACGTGGATAACATAAACGGTATTTAATGAGAGAATCACAAGGGTAAATCCACAACAGGAACAGGGGTAAACACACGTAATCCAACAAGTAGACCCGACACAGAAGGAATGCACAGACTGGAACTAAATACATGACTTGAGGCAATTGGGAGGAACACAGGTGAGCAGAATGACTAATTAAGACACAACGAGGACAGGAACAGGAACGACCAAATAAGGGCACATGAGGGAGAAACTGGGTCATGGGGAGCACATGGGGAGCAAAACACCAAATGTCCAGTCCTGACATTTGCCCCCCTCCAACAGAGGGAACTGGGAGGAGGCTCAGGAGGAGGACGGACACCCGGGAGGGGGCCGGCAGACAGAGTCCAGGGAGGTGACGACAGAGGGAGGAGCCAAGGAGGAAACAGGAGGAGCTAGGGCGGATCAGATGGAGGAAGGAGCCAGGGAGATGACAGGAGGGACTTGGAGCATGCGGCGCCAGGTGGGACCCAGGCCACAGCCATAATGGCGACCCACGGTGGAGCCGACGGAGGGAGGAGCCATGGAGGAGGAAGGGCTGACGACTCCAGGGGACCAACCGACTGCAGCGGAGCAGGTGGCGGAGGAGCCCGAGGCGGAGACGGAGAGCCGATGAGCCAGGGCGACGGGGAGGATCCAGAGGGCCAAGGTGGAGCAGATGGCTCCGGCGACCGAGGCTGAGGCGGGGATCCAGAAGGCCGCGGTGGAGCCGGAGCGACAGAGGACTGAGGAGGAGCCGAAGGGATGGAGTAGCCTGACAGAGCCGGAGGGACGAGACGCAGCCAGAGGAGTGGAGTTCCGAGGTGACGGATGGTCGACGACAGACCAAGGCAGAGCCGGAGGGACGAGGGAGCCCAGTGGAGCCAGTGGACTGATGGGCCATGGTGGAGAGGAGGGAGCTAGGAGCCATGGTGGAGCCGACGGGTCGATGGGCCGAGGCGGAGTCCGGGATTCAGAGGCTGGAGGCGGAGACAGGGAATCCTACAGCCACGATGACGATGGAGGATGGCAGACCTGTGGAGCTCGCACCGTACATATGGTGAGCTGAGGGCGAGCAGAGGGGCTGCCAGACGACAGCGGTGGAGGAGGCAGGAGCCGGTAGGTGGGTGGGCATTTGTGAGCGTCCGGGCTTTCAGGGCTGGTGTGCGCTTCCCACACACACCAAATTGCGACTCCCAGCACGGGGAGCACAACTGACAGAGGAACGACTGGACTGAACTCGGGAACTGAGTCACTCTCTGGGTAGTACGGGGAAACAGGAGCCCACTCTGGGCTGAACTCAGGAACTGGAGCCCTCTCCGGGCTAAACTCAGGAACAGGAGCCCTCTCCTGGCTAAACTCAGGAACAGGAGCCTTCTCCAGGCTAAACTCAGGAACAGGAGCCCTTTCAGCCTTCCACATTCCCAGATCCATTAATTGCTCACCCTCAGCCACGGTGCAGGGGGATCTTCCCCGTGGCGAGCTCTGTAGCCGGCTCTCGCACCTGGTCTGACGTCACAGGCTCGGGGGCGATCCTCGGCACTGTCTCTGACTCTCCATCATCGGTGGGCTCGGGCTTAAGCTCCACGCAGCGGGTAGATGGTGGGCTGGGCTCTGGGTCTGGCTGTGTTCTGGATCGGAGATAGACGCTCTCCAGACACCAGATGGTAGCATCTCTCCAGCTTAGTCCGGTGGTGTCTGAGAGGTTGACGTGGCGGTGGTAATTAGCCCCGATCCAGAACAGTGAGTTCAGCGCAGCGTCGTCAAATGCCGTTAAAACGGCGAGCTGGCTGAACTCAACCACATACTCCAACAAGGAAAGGTCCTTGCGGGCTAGGGCGGTGAACTTGGCAGCGAGGGGATCCATGGGAAACACGGGGAAAAACAGAAAACAAACACTGTAGAAAACACGGAAAACAAACGAAGGGGAAGTAGCATCTCTCCAGCTTAGTCCGGTGGTGTCTGAGAGGTTGACGTGGCGGTGGTAATTAGCCCCGATCCAGAACAGTGAGTTCAGCGCAGCGTCGTCAAATGCCGTTAAAACGGCGAGCTGGCTGAACTCAACCACATACTCCAACAAGGAAAGGTCCTTGCGGGCTAGGGCGGTGAACTTGGCAGCGAGGGGATCCATGGGAAACACGGGGAAAAACAGAAAACAAACACTGTAGAAAACACGGAAAACAAACGAAGAGGAAGACGCAAATAAAAAATTTTAAGGGTCGGGTCTTATGTCACGATTCACTGCTGGAAGGAACGATGGAGACGTGGATAACATAAACGGTAGGCATGGCTGATGCAAAACTGACGTTTCGACACGGTGTCGAGATCCCGAAGCGCAGATGTTTCGAAACACTGCTCCAAAGTTTGATTCGAAACACCCATGTCACGTGACTAAGGCGAATCAAAGCATCGGGGCGTTTCACAAGTGTTTTTGAGACCCGAATCTGCTTTTGATCAACAGGGTCGGGAACAAACCACACAGTTGCACATCTGTCTTAACCTAACTCCCGCAATGTATAAAAGTGGAGTTAATGCAGCAGAACAATTAATATATTTAAATAAATATCTTTATATGTAAAAAATGCTAGGTGTTGTGGCTTGATGTCTTTTATTAATGTACATTTTTTCATGACCAAAATAACGTATTCACAAAGAGTTCATTCAGTTGTCATTCAGAGAGATGTTACAACACATTACAAGAACAGAACAATAAAAACACAACATTCAGATGTTTATTATAATTATATACATGCTATACCCGGGATTCAAACCTAAAGTGATAGGTTCTGACAACAGGCCAGTTCTGCACACTAACCACTCCCCCAACCCATATGGTGGGATAACAAGCACAACATACAGGTATATGTTATAATTCGTCAATTCGCTTAACTGATTCGTTGTCAATGCTGTTTCAGAGCAATACTTGAAAATGACCACTAGGTGTCACCGTAGAGACGGGTGTCGAATTGTTTCGAAGCCTCGGCACATTTGCTTAGACTGTTTCATGATGCCTCGCTCTGCCCACCACTAATAAACGGTATTTAATGCGAGAATCACAGGGGTAAATCCACAACAGGAACAGGGGTAAACACACGTAATCCAACAAGTAGACCCGACACAGAAGGAACGCACAGACTGGAACTAAATACATGACTTAACGAGGCAATTGGGAGGAACACAGGTGAACAGAATGACTACGAGGACAGGAACAGGAACGACCAAATAAGGGCACATGAGGGAGAAACTGGGTCACGGGGAGCACATGGGGAACAAAACACAACAAAGAGAGTCCAATCCTGACAGTTGCATCTCAAGTAAATTTATCTTGTTATAGATTTTTTTTTATTTTATTTGAAAATTTTAAATGAGACAAAAACATTGCATTACACATGCAAATAAGTATTGTATACAAGATTATTAGTAAAAAAATATAGTAGCTAATAACTTCTAAAAACGAAATATAATGATACTTAAATGCAAATAGAGTTTAATACATTCCTTTTTATATAAAGATGTGCAAGCCTCATAATTACAAAGAATGATTTGTTCAAAACAGAAGCTGTGCCAAGTGCATAGTTTAGTATTATTACAAGTCCCTATTTTCTACTTTCAGAGTAGACAGTCCCACCTCATTATGGATTTCCTGATTCTGTACCCCTCAGCTGCCCCAATTCTTCTACCTTTTTAATATTTTCCCTTTGCTCTTGCTTTTTAACTGATTTTTTAAGTATTTCTCAGAGCAGAGGAGTTGAGCTGTAGCAAGAACTAATGAGCTGCCTCCTCTGCTGTCTTTCTCTCAACTAATATGACTGGTCTTGGCTTTTAGTTTTGCCATTTGCGTTGCAAATGCTTTTTAAAAAAAGAAGAAAAAAAAAAAGAAAAAAAAAGCACAGTCTCTATGTCATTAGCTTTTCATCTACAATGAACATGCAAAAACATATGATCAAAGAACATATGTGCTTTGCATGTGTCCTTGTGGGACTATAACAAATAAAAATATTTACGTTTTATTATTTTGAAGTTTTAAAGTACTTAAAGTACTTTTTTCTATCCATATGGGAAGACAGTTATAAGTAAACCATTTCTAAATTGATTCTTCCCAAAAGTAAACACCATTGCCCATTGGCTCAAACAATGGGGTGAGTTTAGATTGGGATTGACTGTTTGTGGACTAATTGCAATCAGCTGGAGTTGTCAGGAAAATAGTTTGAAAGCATAATTACATTATTTTTGAAATTCTGGTAGTGATGCTATTGGTGAAGAAATGGCACACTTCACTTTAAAAAGTTTATAATGGCACATTTTCTACAGTTTATTTCTGAAGTTCCTTTAGTGCAAGTCCTTTGAGTGTTTATTGACAGCTGAAGAGATTGAGTCATTTGAATATATATTCCTGATGGCAGCAGATTATAGCATTTGGGTCCATTCCTATTCCCCTACTTTTGACAAGAATTGCCATTGTGTGAATAAGTTTCCATTAAAACTGAAAAAAAAAATCTTTCATTAACTTGGTTTAATAACTAAGAACATTAGCATTTTAATAGTCATCCTTTATTTCGCAGCACATACAAAGAAACTAAAGGGTAGTTCATCACACAGGGCTCATCTAACTTGTCTTTTCTATCCCCAAAGACATTCAAGTAGAGAATTTCTCTCACTTAGAGAGATTCAGGTGCTGACATCGAAGCAGTTTAATGTAAAAAGAAACGAGTAGTTCTTTCTCAAGTCCTTATGCTACTTCAATGTGATCTCATTAGTAGGGGAGACCGAGGATGGATGTACCACTCTGTAACTCTAAGTTAACGGTCTGTAAGTCTGTGATCTTATTTTCCATTATGTGTCTCAAACTTCAATATAAGTTTCCCCATATATCTGCTAAAAGTTATAGTTGTTTTGAAACAAAATATCCCTAAATCCATTGAAAGTAAGACTGGTGTTACAACCTACAAATAAAAAATAAATAAATATGAATAACAACACCCGTTATTTAAATCATTTTAATTTAAAGGGGTCATATGACGTGGCTAAAAAGAACATTATGTTGTGTATTTGGTGTAATGCAATGTGTTTATACGGTTTAATTAAGGTTCAAAACCTACAAAAAATTAAGGTCGATTTTTACAAAGCTTATCGTTCTGAAAAGCGAGGTGTACGCTGATTGGCCAGCTATCCAGTGCATTGTGATTGGACGAATACCTCAAGTGTGTGACTGAAATGTTACGGCCCTTAACATACTGTGATGCCGTGTCCCGGAGCGACGAGACAAAACCAATAAAACCCATTATAAACGAGGGATTTGTTGCATCCAGTTGGGACATAATTACTGATTATAATTACTTATACTGTATTTTTACACGTTGCGTTGCATATCGCGCTGCGTAAACATAAAACTATGTCTGCATTTGTGATCGGAGAAAGGACAAACAACAAGTGCTACTCTACACTGCTCAAAACTCGCGTTTGAATCGTCAGTGGCAAATTCTTTAAATATAAAAAATGTATTGCAGGCTGTGAGTCAGAAGCGCCAGACTGTCCTTGCAAAGTTGGAACTGCCCCACTTTATAGAAACAGCCTTTGTGCACAGACGCATTGTAGGCTACTCTGTAGGTTCAGGAAACAGTCCTCCATAAAATGCGCTGGACACATCTGAATATTTGGGTTGAACTGTTCTGGAACAGTGTTGTAGAACGGCGCGGCCGGCGGGCTTGAGAACGGCGCGGCCGGCGGATTCGACGAAGGAAAGGCCGGCGGGCTTGTGGCAACCACATGTAACGACCCCGGGCTGGACTCCTCTTCGTCCACGGTGAAAGCCGATCCGGCGATCCACAGTGT
>NW_015539872.1:98921-115724 GCF_001515605.1 Sinocyclocheilus anshuiensis
ACAACTTAACCACTGATTTCTAGTTGTGTCCTCTTTTGGAAGGCCAAACAAAGTAGTTCCGCTTTCACAACGAAACACAGCATCTCCACGACATGGCGGTGACGACAACAACAATACTGCAGCGAGAATAAAAGTTAGGCTACGCCTTCTTTCTTAGCGTGAACATTTGGGTGGCATTATGCAAATCTTCCCACACAGTGACGTAGACATGTGGGGTGTGTTTAAACAAAGGCGTTTCAGGAGGACCTGGACAAGTCTTAACTTTTATAAAGAATATCTCTTTGGGTTTAAGACTTTAGTCTTTGCAACTTTTGGGATCTTATGCACGAACAGCTTGTAACACTCCAAAGAGAAAGGAAAACTTGAAAATGCATCCTATGACCCCTTTAAACTTTTTTTTCCATTCACTGGTCAATTTTGAAATTTTTGGTCTTTTTTTGTTTCCATTACATGTCCAGAACATTGTTTTAAATAGATAAAATAAATTGTTTTATTTTCATATGCTTTAAACATTTGAGTCTGTAGATTTCAATAAAAATACATATCTTTGAAGGCTGTCTTATTTCTATCAATATTCTAAAGTTTTTTTTAGTGGTTTGTTTGTATATGATTGGCCTGGCATATAACATTTTCTTCTAAAAAAAATAATGTATTTTTTTGGCGTTGACCTTTAATTTGTCAACAAATTGACACAATAATTTTGAAGCTGGGTTTTTCCAATGTTCAGATTTTTGTTCAAGAAATGTATGCAAAACAGTGTATATTTAATTAGATAAGCCTTGTTTGCATATTTAAACATAACATTTCAGAAAACTTAAAAAAAAATTGTCTTAATGTATTGTGTATTGTGTTATTTGTGTATTATTATTATTATTATTATTTACCACCCTATTTGGTGTTTAATTTAATTTAATTTAATTTAATTTAATTTAATAAAAAAAAAAATATGTGAAAGCTTGAAAAGTAAAAACCTGTCTGGTCAACAATGATATTTCCAATTTTTTTTTTAAATATATAAGCTTGTGTAGATGTTATATATCAAATTAAACAAGACAGCCTGCTAAACCAGATGATTCACATGCTGTCATTTACCATTCTTTAACTAAGCATATCCCACAGACAAAAGCAGAATAATAGGAATAAAACTGTGAGGGGGAAAAAAACAACCTAGCCTCCAGTCTGTTCCAGATTTTGGCATACACCCGGATGCTTGCTCAAGCGGCAGCCTGGGGACTGATTGACCGTTACATGGTGCAATCAGCCTGCCCATATTACAACCTGCAATCAGCCAAATTCTGCAGCAAAAGCCATGACCTCTCCCACTATTTAATCAAGACTCACCCCCTCCTTTCTGCAATTAGAAGCAATTGTTCCTGCATGATGTCTAAATTCTTCTGTGATTAAGGAGCCTTGATTAGGCTTAATTAGGTTCGGACTGTTGTTATGTCACAAGAAAACAGAGCTTGTGAACGACTATGCTGAACAAACGAAAAGCACTGCACAATGTCTCTACTTAGATTTGTCAGTGTTGAATATTTGGAGACAGCACAATCCGTACAGGGGGAACAACATACAACATTCTCAAAAACACGAACTCTTTCTGCTTTTGCCCGTCTGTGAACATCTAAAAATGTGCCTGTTTTTTGTTAGACTTAGCTTCGATTTTTCACGTCACTGCAGCTCTGAACAGAAGCAAACCATATGTTATGAGAAAATAAGGGCCGGTTTTGTCCACTTGCAGTCAGACAACTTTGAAACACTTTTGCTTGCGCTCACCTAGCAGGCCACTGACCTTTCAGCGAGAGAAGCCGAGCAACCTTAGCAGAAAAAGAATGCCTGTGACGGCAGAAAGGTTGGCACAGCTGGACTGGTAATTGCTTTGCTGTACCCAAATGCACCCTTTATGCTACACAGCAAAATTGGCTGTCGAATGCTTACTTCTCCAGTGACTCACAGTCTGTGGCTAGTTTGTCCACCTCTCTATTACCGGAACTCTGCATTGAGCAGCATCATTAACAACTTAATGAAAAGCAACACATTATGAGTATCATAAAGTGCTGAAGACTTCTGTTTGATGTGTTCAAGTAAGATATGGGAAAAAAATGTTTCAAAATTACATCTGACACAGCACTTATTGCCTAGTACTGGGAACAGAATGTATCAAAGAATGATTTTGGATGAATGCGTATGCTTCGCCTACTGTTTCTTCCAATTTCTCACAAAATGTGTGTTGTTTCTCGACTATCACTCAAGATGACTCAGCACTATTGTCACGGAAACGGGTGTGTGGAGGCAGGCAGGACGACGAGGACGACAAGGATTCCAATAATGACATTTATTGTAGACACAACAAGGCAGGTTCAGGTAGGTGAGACACACACTCAGGGTAACATTAACAATAACCGACACCAATGCTCAGACAGACAGGAACTAATATGGGGTGAATAATTAGAGGCAGAGAGGTGAGCACAATGACGGTGATTAACTAATGATTAGACGGGCTAAACCAACACAAAGGGAAGAAACCACAACAAACAGTCCACAGGGGCATTACAGTATTCCCCCCTCCCGAAAGGTGCGTCCTCGCACCGTAGAAACGGGGCTTAACGGGGAAACAGGAGCCCTCCGTGGGCTATACTCGGGAACAGGAGCCCTTCCTGGGCTATACTCGGGAACAGGAGCCCTCAAAATAACTAATTTTGCACATCACACATACTATAATATATTAAATATACTGTGGAAGCAATTTATTTATTTATTTTCTGATGTTGCCAGCTATAGGACCTACTTAAAATAAGGAAAGTCATTCAAAAGTTACACATTTTTTTTCTTTTATAAATTTATTCACAATTAAAAAAAAATAAGTATAAGCACAATTTCTTATTAAACTAATCCTCGTATATTTCACATTTATGTAATACTGGTTAAAGAAAATAGTTATAACTGTCTGTAAATAAGTAGAAAATCAAAATAAATGGTACATTTGTGGAAAAATGTAGTGATCATCACTGAAGTAGAAGTGTTGATATTTTAAAAACTAATTGAAGGAAAACGTGTCAATCAGTGATACAAGTTTGACTAAATAAATGGAAATTAAAGGTTGCATTACCAGTGTTGTTATTGTTAACTAAAACTAAAACTATTAAAATTATTAATCGAGATAAGAACTAAACTATAAAAACTATAACAGTATATAAATAATGCTACAATTACAAGTTACATGAGATTCAGATGTACAAGAATAACAATACTGCTATTTACAATACTTGAAAAACACTACCATTATTTCTACATTTCATCACAATGTCTGGTGTATAGGCTAATATTACTGTTGTTTGTTAATGACAAATAAACACCAATTAAAAATATTGCAAAAATAGACTGCACACACAGTCTCCATCTCCAGAAATGAATGAGGTTTCATATTTTTCTGAGTATCAGCAGCATTAGAGGGTCTAACACAGCACTGCAGGAGTCTGTATTAGTTACAGCAGTGGAGCTAAAGGTCAGAACTAATAGCTTGTAGTGGTTTGCTGTGGCATGTCTGCAGTGGAGTGCTCTTTCACAAAGCGAGCATCATGCACTCTTTAATGGACCTGTCAGTTGTCACGCTGTGCTCAAAACAGAAAAATTCCCAGATACCACAGTTAAGTCAATTAAGAGCCCTGCCATTAACCCATTAGCCGATGTGGCAGTAGATGAGATTCGAGTCAGCTCAGTCAGCGGGTGAGATGTTGTTATTATATCACTCTGTTGTGTCAATTATTGAAACGCAGAAACAATGTGATTGTTATAAGTTAGAGTGGCTATTGGAACAAGCTCCAACTGAGACATTTATTAAACAGAAAGTATTCTTATTGTCATATTACTGTACTTGTTGACAGTAGACACTTTGCTTAACAAATAGAAAAAAATATATATTAATAGGCAAACCTTGTTTTACCCCTCTCAAAGAAATATTCAGTTCAATACAAGCTCTATTAAGAATATTTGTCATTTACAGGATACTCTTGATAACTAAAAATGATTTAATAAAATTAATTTTAACTCAGAATTCACAGTAAACCGGGCCAGTGTTCCAGAGGTTTTAAAAGCAGAAATGTTAAGGAAACTGGTTTCATTGTAAACTGGTTATCTCATGTGTAAACTATTTCTAATTAAATGATGAAATTAATGATGATTAATTGTTTTCCTCCTGTAACATACAGTATGATTTATTGGGGTGAATGAAGTCGAGCCAGTCAAAACTAGGACACCAAACTAGGAAACCAAAATGTTGAATTATTTTCTCACTGATGAACCTTTAGGTAAAGATAAGTTTAAAGATAAAGTAATTTATATAGATAAATAAAGAAAGAACAAAAAGTGTTCTGGTTAACAATAAATCCTCGGTATTCATAAGCTGACATTTCACAGTATGCATCACAATTTTTAATATACAAATAAGTACATTAACTGAAATGTGGTGTAAGGGAAACAGGTCAATTTAGCTCAAAGGGAATCATTTAAGATTTTAAAGGGAATTTGGACAGAATCACTGTTTTACGGCTGATCACTGAGACGGCCAGCGAGTCATTGAACGAGCCGTATAACTTCAACTCTGCAATGGATATTTATATCCAATTGACCAAATCTTAGATTGTCTGACTCGGTCTGATACCCTACAGTGGTGTCAGTGTCATTGATTGAACGAATGCAGCATAAAACCTAGCATTGCACATTATTACATACTGTACTGTCAAGATTTTCCCATAATGGACTTTCCGGTGGTCTATAAAGGTAACAAAAAAGCAGTCTTGTCTTCGTTCCAATTCACATGTTTTTCATCACCATTTGACATTTTCTCAATTTCTCAAAACATAGATTGATATAATTAGAACCCAAAAAATAAGACTCATTACCCCTTTGCTAAGTGCTAGTTGGTTAGACTAAAATACAGTCTTAACATAGAGGCTAGGTTTATGCAATTGGCCCAGTTTCTTGCACAATCAATCCAGCAAACAATCCAAAGGCAAAAGGCAAGAGAACAGGTCAAAAGTAACTGCATTCTACTTAGCTAACAAATTCAAATATCCATCCAAGAAACAAAAATCAGTCACACTTTATATTAGATGGCCTTAACTACTCTGTACTTGCATCAAAAAATAAGTACAATGTACTTATTGTGTTCATATTGTATTGCAAATCACTTTTGCTGCTATTGACGTGGGATACGGGTACGGTTAGGGACAGGTTTGGTGGTATGGATAGGTTTAAGGTGTAAGGGATGGCTCAACAGTGTAATTATAAATGTAATTACAGAAATTAATTACAGATGTAACTACATATAGGTATTTTTAAAAAATATAAGTACAATGTAATAACATGTATGTAAGTACAAATTATTAATTTAAATGTAAGTACATAGTAGTTAAGGCCACCTAATATAAAGTGGGACCCAAAAATCTAACAAGAAAAAGTAGGGTTATGGTAAACAAGGCGAGTGAGAGTAATGATTTACACCAGGGTGCACATGTACGGGTAATCATTGGCACATGAGCAATATCCAGAGAGGAATCTGTATTTATTTTATTTAATCTTTCACATCTGCATGCCAAACTAGCTCTCGCATTAATCCTTCCTCACAGCCACACAGTCATGAGCTGAATGCGAAGCCAAACACTGTTTCTCATAAACCATAACCAGGTCAGCTTTGCATTGCTCGTACTACACAGTTTATCCTTTATTTGTTGCTTTTTACTTTCAGTGTAAATACTTGATTTCAACAGTACTTAGCATTCCATAAACAAACCACAGAGATGGTGTGTATCAACACTATTGTACTGTACTGTATATCATTAAGGGAAAACATGCACTGTAAGTTATTACCGCAGGACACATAACTCAAAGTAATTAACAAACATGACAACATGTCATTATAACCATAGTAAAGTGATAATTTGTATGGTTAATGCCACAAGAATCTGGGATGTCATATAATATTAGATAAAATAATATTTTAATAATAATAATAATACCCATATTTGCTTGTTCAGTGGAAGAGCAGATGTTTGTTTATAATGCATGTTATAATTTTATAACATATAGTTTTTTTCCGACTTTTTCTTATTGTGCAATGGAAGAGGAGAAATGTGTAATATTTTAATTTAATTTAATTTAATTTAATTTAATTTAATTGTATTATTTTATTTTATTTTATTTTATTTTACTTTACTTTACTTTACTTTACTTTACTTTACTTTACTTTACTTTTTACTTTTACCTAATCTTCATGTTGTGTTCTGCTCTTTTTGACCTGGAGAGAATTTTCTTTTCCCTGAAAATGCTATTAATAATATAACATTGGACTAAAACTTACCGATTTTTACTCACTCAGTTAGCTCACAATCCCAATTTTTTTTTCCCCACATCTTGTTATACTTGTGGTATTCCCTGTCAAAAATGACAAGCCTACAAAAAAGCTTATACATTTCTTGTTATGCTATATTTTCACCAAATATTGGATTCAATCTTTTTATCAGCTTGTTTTCTGACAATTTGCACAGGTCAGTCAGTTCCAAAAATAAATACAAATACAAAGAATTACAAAACCTGTGCTAATTGAAAGAAAACGAGAAAAATTAATCCAAGATTTGGTGATAATATAACATGAGAGATTTGCAATCAATTTCTAAAAGGTCCATCATTTTTAACCAGATTTTTTTTTCAGCAGAACACAAGGGTTAAGCTTTTAAATGTAAGAACATACAAGATTTCTAAAAGCAGTATATGGCAATGTCTGTGGTATTGAAATGGTTGTATGGACACTGTGTTACAGCACACTCAAATGCACTTTTCTGAGAGTAGTTTGATGTACCTTCCCATCATCAGTGAAGCACTTTTAGTGCAAGTATGTGAACTGGATTGCAGCCACTACTTTATTGAGGGGGCCCTTTGGCAGTTTACAGATGGAGCTACAGCCCTGAATGTCACACTGACATTGACTGAAGTACCAACTGGGTCGAAGGATTGGGTCAAACAATTTTTATCATATTCAATGGAAGATCCCATTGATGAGAACAAAATAGCATGATATTACAGACACCCTTTGGGAAAAAGGATCAGCCAGTTCTACATTAAATACAGTAATCCTCAAGCAAAGATATAACCAAATAAATACAAACATATTTAGAAAACCTTATGGACTAATTTAATTACAAGACATCTGAGAATTAATAGGCAACAACAGTACCACACGTATTGGTCACAAGTATAGGATACCCCTTTTAATAAATTGGCTTGACTATTTAAACTAGACACAATACTGCTTTAAACAATACACTCATTAACCAGTAGAATAGAATCCTATTATGCTCTAGGCAATTTGACAATGAACAAAGTGAGATCCATATATAAATTATTTACTGAGTCTTGCGTAGAAGAACTTGCCAAAGCCCAGACATGAACTCCACTGAACACCTTTGGGATGAACTGGAACAAAGACTGTTGGCCTCATCACCAGTATTTGTTATAGCAGCAAAGGGAAGGAACTGATGCCTATAATTTGAAATTAAATGTAACACATATGGGTGTAGTGTTCAGGACTTGTACTTCTGGCAAAATATTGTAGTATGTAAAACATTGGAAACTGATTTTATTATGTCACAAGACTTTGCAGTAATATATCTTTTGTTTATTTTGTGATTTTAAACTGTGGTTGCCTTGTAACCTTTGAGTACGGTGAGCAGTTCACTCTAGGGTAAAATGACTATACATTTGATGTGCAATTACTTTCAGACATGAATAGATTCTAGACATAATTATAATGGATTGCTGGTGAATAGGATACAAAAAAATCACATTATAATTTTTAAAGATCATTCAACTTTTTTGGGGATTATTTAAAGCAGTCCTAGTGACATTTTGGATGTCCCCCTAATCAAACACACCTGATTCAAGTTGGAGACCACTGCTCTAAAGAATTCTAGGGAGAAGAAAAAAGTTGAGGAACTTTGTTGAACTCAATAGGTTCTCCCCGACACAGGCTATTACTGTTTTACCCTGAGCAAAAAACGGTTCACCATTGTAAAATCAAATGCTGCAGTGAAAATAGAAAGAACATTGATTTTTTTAAATTTAGCGAAAAGCATCTTGGAGATCATTCACATAAGGGAAAACACTGTAAAAAAAAAAAAAAAAAAAAAAAAAAATGTTGAGAAGTCTTTTCACCAAAATATCTCATACAGCTAAAATGGTTGGCTTTGCACTGTGTATATATATATATATAAACATCAATGCAGCAAGGGGTTTGTGTAATTGTCCTTAGTAATTCAGCCAACTTGAGTTTGTTTGTTGATTAAATGCTGTATCTTTCAGTCAATAAACTTGTCACTGCAGCTACAGATCTCTTACTCAATAAATTTTCAATTATCAACAAAGGTAACTTTCTTTATCTTGCAGTTTTAAGTGACTGATTGCCTCTTAAGAATGATTCTTACAAGACCCAGAAAACATTTCAAACAAACAGATTCCTCCTCATACATTCAACAATCGCCCTTACGTAAAGATGAGCATCACCACATAACGAGAAACTAACGATAACAACAGCATAAAATAAATCCAGCATCAACACAACTCTCCTATAACAATAGCCATATAATGTATTCAAGCTTTGTCCAGCTTTCAACTTTCTGTGAGGGTAGTTGGGCCATCAGTTTGTCAATTATTTTCAAATGGTCTCAACACACAAAGGCTAATTTTGTTGATGCTATAATAAACAAATAGATGAGCAAACTTGCTGGCTGAACTAGCATGGATTCAATGATTCGGGGATTCAAAACGTTTATTGTCATATGCCCAGTGAGGAAAACAAGTTTCCCTGAGCAATGAAATTCTTACTTTGCTGTCCACAATGAATGCCAAGACAGTGCAATGCTATACACACACATACACAAACTATACACATATACATACATACATACAATGTAAGAAACATAATAATAAAAACTATGCTGCAGTAGTAGGAATAAAGACTATGAAAAAAAAAAAGAAATATAGACTATGTGTATCTATATATGCGAGTATAGAGTAGAAATATAGAATGTGAAAATAGAAATATAGACTATGTATATGGTATCTACATATGCGAATGCACAGTATTAACTTATGTGCAAAAAAAACAATAGTGCTGTAACGTGCAAATTGAGTGCAAGTACATGATAACAATAGCAGCAGTAACAGTAACAGATGTGCATATTGAGATGAGGCTACATGAGTAATATTAATAAATATACAATGGTAGTAATAACAGCAATAACATTACAAATGATCAAATGAGATGAAACAATTTGGTCCGACTGTTCTCTGAGATAGATAAGTCCACTAGCTAGCTACCTGTTTAAGAGTCTAATAGCTGAGGGGAAGAAGGAGTTCCTTAATCTGGAAGTCCTGCAATTTACACTCCTGTACCTCCGTCCTGAGGGTAGGAGTGTGAACAGTCTGTGTTGGGGGTGGGTGGGGTCTTTAATGATGGATGCAGCTCTTCTGTGGACTCTGCGATGGTAAATGGCCTGCAGAGAGGGCAGTGGAGTCCTGATGATCTTCTCAGCAGTCTTCACCACTCTCTGCAGACGTTTGCGGTCCCTCACTGTAGTGCTGCCATACCATGCAGTGATGCAGCTGGTCAAGACGCTCTCAACTACACAGCTGTAGAAGTTGTTGAGGATCTTAGGTGACATGCCAAACTTCCTCAGCCTCCTCAGGAAGTACAGCCGCTGTTGTGCCTTCTTAACCAGCTGGGTGGTGTTGAGTGTCCAGGTGAGGTCCTCGCTGATGTGGACCCCCAGGTATTTAAAGCTGCTCACCCTCTCCACTTCAAGCTCTCGGATAAACAGTGGCTGGTGAGTTTTCCTCTTTTTCCTCAAGTCCACTATCATCTCCTTTGTCTTGTCCGTGTTGAGGGTGAGGTTGTTGTCCTCACACTATGTCACAAGACTGGCCACCTCCCTACTGTAGGCTGCTTCATCCCCGCCGGTGATCCGTCCTATCACTGCGGTGTCATCAGCGAACTTCAGTATTATGTTGTCCTTGTGGGAGGCAACACAGTCATGTGTGAACAGTGTGTAGAGGATGGGACTTCAGTAAATCTAATTGCATGATATGGCATGGAACTAACTTCAAAGCATAGCAATTACTTGGATTTTTACTGTGAAGAAGTCCATTTGTATATGCTTAAATTATGTTTTAGGGTGCTCAGATGTCTCCATTGAGTTCAATATATTTCTGTTTATACAAACATGTCAGGAAAACACAAAAGTGTTTTGTGGTGGGAAAATCCAAATGGCAGCAGCTTATTTTCATGCGTATCAGGGGAGCAATTGCATCTGCTCCCCCAGGTCTTGTTCTTCCTGTAAACGAATGTGAATGTGATAATGGATACACATTATACACACAATGACGTGAAGCTCATGACAAACAAACACCAGTGTAGTTGGTAAATGAGCATTGCATGTTGGGCAAATGCTCCGGAGCCCCCAGACTCCCAGGTGCCCAAAAGAGTGAGAATCCCATCACCCACATCAACAGTTCACTGTTGTACTTGCATGTTTTCTAGGCCAGCACAGATTAGATAGACTGAACTATAAAATAGTTTCCTCAGTAAAGTGGATCTGGAATTCTAGATTTCTGCCAACACAAAGAAGAAATAACAAACTGCCAAAAAATAAAGGCATTTTAGGCAATTCAGGGATTAGTCCTATTGAAGTGTTAATATAAATGATCAGCACTTGATGAAGAACCGTTCAGTCGAAACACTACTTCATCTCAGCTTGAGTGCATTGAAAAGTGTGCAGCTGTTTGTTTGTTTTCACAAGAAGAAATTAAGTCTTATTAAATGTACGACCACGTCCTTCTGAGAGCTACTTCACCAGCAGTCTAGCTATTCTTCACAGCAGCATTCTAGCCATTAAACCCAAAATAGAAATCTGAAGTTCAAAGTAAATAATCAAATAAGGTGCATATGATATGGAACAAGCAATTACAATAATGTGCAGACACTTTTTTACTGTATTTATCAAGACTGATTATTGTGGTCTGTCAAAGGACACTTGCAATGGATTAAAAAAAAAACAACAACAACAAACAAAAACATAAAACAATTTCTTTCAAATGCAGTTCACTAATTAGAAGTCTATTTTCAATTGGCAGGACTCTCTGTTCTGTAACTGATTTGATTATTCTTTAATTTCAAAATAAATCCAGAGCTTTGGACACAAACCACAACACTTACACTGACCATCTGAGCTGTTGAGAATATTTTGGCCGATGTAAGTGTCTGCTGGGAAAAAGAAGCCAGAATGTTCAAATCACACTGAGATCTTTTACAAAACATACACATTGTTCTACAAATCTCGTACTAGTGTCTCTCCACATTACATGGTGGCAGAAAAGAACAGGAAAAGAGAGTAACTCTGAGAAGAACCTCACTTTGTATGCATTTTTCATGGACTACAAGTACAAAATCATAGCGTAGACATAGCACTGATCCAGAGAGATTGCTGAAATCTGTGGCATCTTAAATGACAATTTTAAAGACAGTTCCCATAACAGAATAAAAAATAATAAAGGTAATTGAGACTTTTTATCACACAATTCTGAGAAAGAAAAAAACAAAACAAAAACAAAAATAGGAACTGAGTTTGTCTCACAATTCTGATCTTATGAGAAAAAAGCAAAACTCTGAATTGTGATATATAAGTGCAGAATGGAAAGAAAAAGCCAATTAAAAGAAAGCAAATAAAATTCAATTACATCTCATTTTTTTTCCCATTGCAGAAACAGGCTTCCATAGCTACCAGGTTTACTTTATGAAACATTTCATAACCAAATACTCATATTCTTATAATATACCATAGAGAAATCATAACTGTGTACTAAAAAAGGAAGACAGAAATCAAGCACTAAGCTACAACTATCTTTTTTCCTTTATTTAAATTTTGTTTAAACGTAACCCCATCTACAAATAAACTCTTTACAGAAGCCTCTGATCAGGAATAAACATTGGAATAAAATGTCAAATTGACTGAATCTATGAGCTCATGTTTTGCCTCAGTCTTCAATGTTTTAGACGTATATCATAATGTTGACGTTTAGGCTCATTAACATTTTAAGAAAAAAGGGCATTATGCAAATTAACATCTTATCTTCAGCACAAAACGCACTTAAATGGTTTCCCTGAGCCTCCAAGTGTGTCACTGACTTTTTGCAAAATGCCATTTGCTGACATAAACCACCAATCTTCTGTACAAACCTACACTATAAATTTCAAAGCTCCATGGTTTGCATTGAAGAAACTAACACATTTTTACATTGTGAAATATCTAATTATTAAAGAGAGAAGCTTTAAAGCAAAACATTGCAAAGACATTGTTTTCCACTGTCGTTACAGAAGCCAAAGTAATCTATCATAACTTAAAGCAAACATGAGGGTTTCAATTCACACTGTGGCTAATAACTAAACAAGACAAATAAACAAGACACACCTGGGAACCATCAGGACAGGACTAGGGTACAGACAAAAAAGAATGAAAACAAGCACTTCAGAATGAAAGTTATCAGGTCACATCAATTAAAGCAATGACAACAATGTTCAACTTTATGTGAAGTATAGAACGCAGATTTTATTTGCTAAATTTGTGACAAAATCATGACCTTCCTTATATATAAAATTATACCCACACATGTTCAGTTATGGCCTTTGTCATGCTCCCTTTCTCCCCATCGTTTCCTCAAATTTCATGTACAAAAAATGCACCAAAAAATAAATAAATAAATCAATAAAAATGCATGCATATATCATGTCCAAAGGATGAATAACATATTGGATTTGCATTTGCAGCTATGATTTTTGAAGATGGATATGATCCTTGAGGTCATGCCTGACTGACAGATATGATATATACAAGTACTCATGTCAGCGTTTCCATCATGTACTTTACTTCCACAATGAATGTCAAACACACTGCCATACCATGAAAGACCAGCAGAACTCTGCCTTTATACATGACAGGAGAACTACAGGATCAGCCAGTGAGAGCAAGAAGGATTGACAGGTTTTTTTCATATATTTACATAATGCAGACATGTTTGAGGATTTTCAGAAAATGTGGAAAAGGAAGAGATATTTATACAGCCAAAATGTGATAATTATCTGAAGTTATTTTTTTTTCTAATCTGCATGCTACTAAATCACCACAAATCTGGTAGATGAGCTCTTACAGCATTGTTTTAACAAACTTACCTACATTGTTTTTCATAAGTGGGTAAAGTTCTCTATGTGGTTGCTTAAGAACATATCCAATTAAAATACACCATATGGTACAGAGTACGATCTTCACCTTACTCAATTTAAACCAACTGAGGCTCGATAAACACATTTATATCCTTACATATATGTGCACCTGTAAATCACTGTTGTTTATCTGATGTGATAGGCAGGATGGAGACGATGATTTGCACTGCATGAGAGAAACTTCACACAGAGTGTGCCCTGAAAACTATACCGGCATTCCAAAAAACAGTCTACCCCCATGAGGCACTGAATAATTTGCACACTGGTGACAGAAAATGTGAAAACTTGATAAAACATGCTAATAGTTCTAGACTTGTAAGTTTGTCCCATGGCAGTATTTTCCACAGAGCACCATTTTAAAGACATTCCGTTACTCTGTAGCCATATGAAATATCTCTGCTGTTATTTCTGGGATTTTTCCGGGGTGAAGGTGGAATATGGCACCTCCCAATATGGCACCCCATATGTGTGAACCATGAATAAAGCTGGTGTTAAAGCACAGAGCAAGGTCCCTAAGCTTGGCTGATCTTGTACTCTCACCTTCACTGGGGCTTTGGGTGCACTTGAACGTCTGTCTTGCTCTCCCTTCCCACAGTTAACTTCACCTTGAGATGCCCGTCCCCAGCAGCACAGAGATTTGTCACCCAGAATGCAGGGTCGAAGTGAAGGGCCAACAAAGTGTAAGCCTGGGAGCTTGGCCAGTGATAATTCAAGGAATGACTAATGTGAAACAATATTAAAAAAAACTGTGATGCAACCTTTTGACACAGCCAACAGCAAAATCATTTATCTATAGAGACACAATTTTGGCAGCAATTATGGTGAAGTATGCAAATTTCTCAGTGTACTAGAAGTGATACATGCACATACCAAATATGCCACAGTCATTTGATATATCACAAAGACGCAGTGCTGCTTTCCTTGTCTGTGGTTGCCCTACATTGCAGTATATTCAAAATACATCTATATCAGACACGCAGGTCTATGTGGATAGAGCTAACATTTCTATTAATCTCATTGGCAGTTGCTAAGCTTGTAATGATCCAGACGGGCATCTCAGTAGGAATGAAAGGGCATCTTACTGACCTCAAACATTTGTAAAACATACAGTAGTGTACTCTGTTTAGTGTGGCCCTTTGCTTTGTCTAAAGTATTACATTTGAAAGGCTGTTTGAGGTACTTGTTCTAAACTTGTTCTGACATCCTACAAGGCACTGAGCCTCTGGATCCGCACCAGCCCCGCAGAGCAACAGAACTGCACCTGGGGGGAAAAGTATCACGTTCTAACTAAAAGAACTGACATCTAGTACATCGCTGCTCTCAGCTAATTACATTGTGCAGAATAAGGGGGAGGACAGAAAGTTGTGTGACGGTTTGAATAACAGTCGGTAGTGATGGTCCCTGTGCCTTGCCTGTCAAGACAACAGTTTACTTTGTTTGACAATATGCGCTTTACTCAGCTGGCTTCATTTCCTTTGTGTACCTCAAAGTGCAACTCAATAGTTCCTGTTGTCCCCTAATTCTGCTGTCTGAAGAAGAGCGGTACGCAGTGCCCCATGATGCCCACTCTCAGCTTGACTTTGATTATGCTGTAACCACTTGGAACACAAAGCTGCAACATTGATGCAATAGAGTGAAACACGCTCTGGATCTTTATTTGGTTTGGATCTGACAGCAGCACGAGGCCATCAATTTAATCTGTTGAGCAATAGCTTTCATTCCTGGCAATGGCTGCTGATGGTTGTTTGTTTTTTTCTTTCATCTTTACAAAAGATAAACAATAAAATATTGCAAGAAAAAATGACTTTTTTATTTAATTGGCATTCTAGCCTCAGGTCTGCAGAAGAGAGTGGAGTGGAGTTTACCTGTTAACTGTCCTTGCATCAGATGAAACGTTATGAGCTTGTCAGGGGAAAATATATTTTTCTGAGAATGATGAGAGGGGCTTCAGCCATTTCTTCAGAGCTGAAGGAGGTAAAGGATACAGCCACATGAAACAATATGGAGAAATCGATTAATCTCAAACATGAAACTGTCATTCAAAGAGCACCATGTACCCAGCAAAACAGACAGAGGCTTAAAATTCAACTGAGGAGATTGGGATCTTGTGGTATTTACTCATGAAGCAGATTGCATGCTTTGACCTCTGCCTTTAAACTGCATCAGCACTGCTGGGTTTGATGTAAAAATGCAGAGCATGACATTATTTTATGCAAACATATGGATGTGTTATTCACCCCACGAATACATTTGACGAAAAACTGTGAAGTTTTGACTGCGGGCCCATGATTTTGTTCCATGATCCTTATGTTTTCATTTTGGTGAAGGGATAGTACCTTTTGCGATGTTCATTTAGGATGTACACTGGGGATGTTTGGGGTCATTTTTGACCTTAGACATTAAAATGTGATTTTGTAACATGATCATGATTTTTTTAACCCATATTATGTCATGCACTTTATTAATATTTTTACTCTACAGTCGTGCAGTTTTGGGGGATTTAGGGTATTCTGAAAATGTATTTGCCTCAATTTCTACAAATTTGTATACACACGTGGTGGGTGTGGGGGTCCTGGGTAATGTCTTTATCTGTTTACTCCATCATGATGTCACACCTTCAGTTTTGTGTGTATTCTGCAATATTTAGCAATTTGTATATAGTTGTCACGCCCCTGGACTCTTTGTGTTGTGTTTTCCCTCCCCAGGTGTGCCATGCTCCCTTTAATTAGTCATTCCTTGCACCTGTGTTTTCCCAATCAACTAGTGTTTAAAAGCCCCAGTCCTTTCAGTTAGTGTTTGTCGGTCCTCAAACATCATTCCTTGTGTTCCAGTGTCTCCTACATAGTGTTGTTTTTGGCGGCCTGTTTTCATTTTAGTTTTAGTTTAGTCTTTGTGTGAAGCTGTCATTTTAGTTTTTATTAGTTTTCATCACCTTCATACTCTTTTTAGTCTAGTCAAGTTTTAGTCAACTAAAAGTCTGAGCATTTTAGTTTTATTTTAGTCAGAATTATCCATGACTGTTTTCGTCTAGTTTTAGTCGACGAAAACTGATGACATTTTAGTCTAGTTTTAGTCGACGAAAATTGTGTTTTAGTCTCTTTTTAGAAATGCAATTCTATTTAACCCAGTCAATATAGTATAAGTACCTAGTAGTATAGACGAAACCAAAATGTTCTTTTAGCCAAACCCATTTCAACATCTATTCCAGACACGGAAGACGCTCTGATTTGAATTTACAACGTTTATTTTACCAACCAAACATGTTAGAAGTACATACACATCAATTTAAATAAAGACGAACCCCGGCTGGCCGGCCATCGGTCCCTTTCTCTGTGTCAGACTTAACTTTGTTTGGTTTTCGTCTTCTAAATCAGTGTTTCCCAACCTTTCTTTAGTCGCGGCACCCTTTGGAAATTTTAACAAATTTGTGGCACCCTACAAAATAAATTTTGTCACAATATTTGAATTTCTAACTT
>NW_015539872.1:116205-141213 GCF_001515605.1 Sinocyclocheilus anshuiensis
TAACTTCCGTGTTTTCCCCTCCGTTTGTTTTCCGTTTTTTTCTCAGTGTTTTTCTTTCCGTTGTGTCCCCATGGATCCCTTCACTCGCCCCGAATTCCTCCTCATCCTGCTGGAGCAGGGAGACAAAGCTCTCGAGGACCATACCAAACTGTTCCTGTTGGTCGCGAACATCACCAACTATCCGGACGACGCGCCTGCTCTTTCTATGATGCAAGCCTGAATGCCGAGTGCAGAGCGCTGTCGTCCGAAGATGGTCCTCGGGAGGAATTCGCTGCCTTCGTGGAGTGGACTCTGGCGAGAAACGGGTCACCACTCACCATCTGCCCTATGGAGGATCTCGCCGGATCCACTCCGGACCCAGAGCCCAGCCCACCTTCTCCCCGTGGTAGGGAGCATCAGCCTGAGCCCACCGATGACGGAGAGCCATTTCCCGCCACGATCCGCGAGCCAGAGCGAAGCCACCATTGGGCTCCTTCCTCCTGCCAGCTCCACCTTGGTCCTCAGTCGCTCCGGCTCCGCCGCGGATCGCCGGATCTCCAGATCTCCGCCTCCGCCTTGGTCGCCAGAGCCCTCGGCTCCACCCTGGCCCCCCGGATCCTCGGCATCCCCCTGGCTCATTGGCTCTCCGTCTCTGCCTCGGGCTCCTCCACCACCTGCTCCGCCGCCGTTGGTCGGCTCCCTGGAGTCGGTGACCATTCCTCCTCCATGGCTCCTCCCTCCATCGGCTCCAGTGTGGGCCGCTGTTATGGCTGTGGCCTGCGTCCTGCTGTGCTCTTCCTGCTCCGGGTCCCTCCTGTCTCCTCCCTGGACTCTGTCTGCCGGCCCCCTCCCGGGCGTCCGTCCTCCTCCTGAGCCTCCTCCCTAGTTCCCACCCACTCCCCTCCCCATGTTGTTTCTACGGTGCGAGGACGCACCTTCCGGGAGGGGGGAGTAATGTCACGCCCCTGGACTCTTTTTGTTGTGTTTTCCCTCCCCAGGTGTGCCATGTTCCCTTTAATTAGTCATTCCTTGCACCTGTGTTTTCCCAATCACCCAGTGTTTAAAAGCCCCAGTCCTTTCAGTTAGTGTTTGTCGGTCCTCAAACGTCATTCCTTGTGTTCCAGTGTCTCCTACGTTCCCCGTGTGATCATTAAAGACTGTGAATTGAAGTTATCTCCGTGTTTCCTCGCTCCTTGCCTCCCGAGAAGTGTGACAATAGTTCCCCATTGATTTCTATGGGTGATTTTTAGGGGTGGAGTGTATGTGTGTGAGCATGACCGTTCCACATTGTAAATGTAGTATAGTGCACTTAATTTCAGTTAATGTAAGTAAAAACGGTATAGTTTTTTAGATACATTTTTGAGATTTTCCACTGGATACAAATAAATATTGTTTTAAAAAAGTATAAAAATATATAGTGGCATGACTTTAAGATTATATATATATATGTTGTATAGGATATTTTATAGGACATCTACCTCAAATGCTGCAAAAGCAGAGCTGTTAAAATCATCAATGACTCCAACCACCCTGGTAACTGTCTTTTCATTTTGCGCTTCCGTAGCCTGATGGCAAAAACCGAGAGGCTTAGGAGGAGCTTCTTCCCCCAGGCCATCAGGCTCCTAAACTCAAACTCAGTCTCTTAACACCAACATGACTTCACTTAATTATCAGTAAGTAATTATCTTAATAGTTATTAAGTCTGCAGTATACTGTCCTGCACATTTTATTTTATTCTTATTTTTTTATCTTTCTTTTTCCATACCTATATTTATATATAATTTTCTTGTGTTTGTATTCTTTAATACAAGATCTCCATCCCATGATGGGCCATTTAACTTGTGACCTCTCATCACACTGAATGGGCTAAGAAGGAGCCGACAATGAAACAGGGAGGTCTCTGTGATGAGTAAGAGCTCCTCTCCCATGGGGGGAACCATTACTCTGATCAGGGGACATGAGTCGCAGGAGCTTGACACGCAGCTTTTTGGCAATCTGTTAACACAGCCTCTCGAGTAAAGGAGTGCATGAAGGAGGCTGGGGAAAGAAGAGTAAAAAATGGGGCCAGAGCTCACCTGCTTTAAGATAGAAGAAGAGTGAGCAGGGCGACTGATGATACTAAGTATACTTATGATGACTGGCATAGTGGCAGCCAACAGAGGTTAAGAGAAAATTGAGAGGAGGCAACATCACTCCCCATTGTTCTGGGAACAGAGATAGCTGGGAGGAAAAGGGAAGAAAATAGAACAGAGCAGAAATGATTGCTTTATTTACAAAGCACAAATCTCAGCAGGATGCATCATTAAAACAATACCAAATGTTAGTGTGTAATTATTCAGGCTGCACTGGGAAAAAATACATTTGGGAGTGTATATTGCTCTGATTACCGTAATTAATTGTGAATGAATTTTGTTTTTAAATGGAATAGAGGAGCATGCACTATAAAGAGGTTGCTTGCTTACTTTTAGAAAGGCTTTCAGTTAATTCTGAAAAAAATGTAATTTTGAAATTCATTTATTGAAGACATAACATTTTAAACTTTAGTAGGATAATGTCATGTTTAATGAATCATATAACTGTCTTTATAAAATAATATGTCTGTATAATTCATAAGCACCAACATATTGTAAGTTACTATCAATATAAACAAACACATCACAGTATTCCATCCAGACAGACTGTTCGATAATCAAATCTAAGACAATTTTGTAGAAATTGTTTTACCCACTGCTGTCATATCATCCATCTTTATGATAATTATGCATGAGTGTGAAGTGCTTATTTACTCCATAGTGAGATATGCACTGGTCAAAATCAACAAACAACATGAGAATAATGTTGATGAAAGTTACTTAAGAAAACCCAAAGTATTTGCTTTGAAACTATCAGGAATGCATTACCATCATGAAAGCTGTGATACAACCTTAAAGGGATAGTTTACCCAAAAATTAAATATTCTTTTATCATTTACTTACCCTCGTGTTGTTCCAAACCTGCATGACTGTTTTTCTTCTTTGGAACATAAAATATATTTTGAGAAAGTCTTTATTTTTCCTTGTACATGTAAATCAATAAACATTCTTCACAATTTATTATATTGTTTTCTGCAAAATAAAGTCATACAGGTTTGGAACAACATGAGGGTGAGTAATTGATGACAGAATTTTCATTTTGGGGAATGTACCCTTTAAGCATCGACTGAAAATAGTATTTTCTTTGTCCTTTAACATTACCATAAACCACACAGGCCCTGAATATGCAAAATGATGAAAATGACATAGGGTGAATATAAAAACTGTCAATGTTGTAAATGCATAAAAAAAACAGAAGTGTGATTCACCAGTCCAACACATGAAATAAATAACATGCTAAACAATGTATTAGTATTAGCCATATTAATGTGACAAATACATTTGTGCTTAATCTGTGATCAATTAATAAGCGACAGATCAATCAGTTTGAATAGAAATTAATAACCGTTTCTATAGGAATGTAAGGGAAACAGGTCAATTTAGTTCAAAGGGAATCGTTTAAGGTTTTATAGTGAATTTGAACAGAATCACTGTTTTACGGCTGATCACTGAGTCGGCCAGCGATTCATTGAACGAGCCATATAACATCAACTCTGCAATGGATATTAAAATCCAAAGTATAGTGAAAACACTATTAATTAGCACAGTAACAAGATCGGCAGTTTAAGACATTAACTTGTAAGCACAAAACACAATATACTTCTCTTTTCAATATGAATAAGACTTTATTGGATAAATCTAAGACAATATGAACTAATCTAACACACAAACACATGCACTCACACATTCATACAAGTTGCAGGAAGAGAGAAAGTGAGGAAAGAATGAGTTTAAGAGAATGAAAAAGTGAAATCCCAATTTTATATCAATATGTGCAATTGCATAGACCTGAACAACTATCAATCACTTAATTAACCCTCGCCTTGAGTTTCTCAATGAGGTTAAATTTATATTAAATGCACCAGTTCAGCTAGAATCTGGAGGTACTTGCGTTGCCTGTGTAAAGGGGTTCCCCGAGGTTGCTGATTGGCTGGAAGTTCAGTAGTCGTTGAAGTGATGTCTTGGGAAGCCAATGGTTGGGCGTTGGCTGAAGATGCGGAGTTGTGGGCTGGTTGAAGTTTTGAGGCAGTCACAGACTCGAGGTGACCTCGGAGACATGTTGTTGCGGCAAAACTTAACTCAGAACACGAAACTCTCAGCGGAAAGAAAATAAAATAAAGTAGAAGCCAGCAAGAAGAGTGACGAGACTAGATGGCATATCTCCTCATGGTTTTGGAGGAACAGCTGGCGTGTAAGCCAGAGCACGCTCAAAGAGCGCTAAAAAGCAGCATCAAAACACGGTGGCAAAAAGGCAAGGAAAAAAACTAAAAGCATAATATGATGGTGTCCTGAGTATTTAAACCGGGCTGTTGGACACATCCCAAATGGTGTCTTGACCAATTATAACTCGGGGTGTTGCGAAGTTGAATGTGTGGGTTACATACATAATATGGAGTTATGCACAGAAATGATTAGTTGCTCATAAGTCCTTTTAGCATCATTTAGGTGCATATATACATGAAAAAGCAGTTTCTGTGCCATTCTGTGGACGTAAAGGACATGTTCTGTGAAGACCAGAGAGGTTAAAAGGTCTTCTAAGGAATCTCAGTCTGGTTCTTGTCCTCTAGGTGGGGGGGGGAGTCAATCCAAAGAGCTTGTGATCGTGATTACTATCATGGATTTACATGTGATGGTCATGCTGTGCATCTCTTTGACCATCAATCTTGGTTACTTGCCCCAAAATTGACAATCTCCTTCCTGAGTTGAAATGATCAATGTGTTCTTTTGTGTTAATGTTGAAAGCTGTTCTGTGAGAGTTGGTTAGTTAGGCTTGCTTCAGACTGGCTGGCGTTAGGATCTGATTTACGAACATCCTGTTGTCTTGGGCCCCTTTGTGGAATTCAGCTCCTCGTGTTTCAACCATGTTCTTGATGAAATCTTAAATTGTCTGATTCGCTCTGATACCCTACAGGAAGCATGTTCTCCCTTTTGAAAGTTGACAAGCCTAATTGCACGGTCCTAAATATACACAATTATATAGTTAGTTGTAGTTTATTATTTACAATCCTGGTGTCTATCAAAACAAATCCCATTTTTGGGTCATGGCGCACCAGTTGTTGCAATGATGTAGGTTATTGGTATAGGTTTTTGTCTTCCAGGCATTTCCATTCACCTCATGTTTCTTTTGACATTTGCAGATGCAGAGAGGTTGATTGAGTGTGACGGCTGGCATACCTCCCGTCTTCTGATACAGACCAATTTGGGATGCACCAATCAATTACACTGTGTTGTGGGAATACTGAAAAAAATGTTTGTTTTGTTTCTAAGCTAATTTATCTGACATACAAAACTTGAAATGCTGTTCCAAACCCATATCCTGAATACAATCTGACAGTATGAATATCAGATTTATGCAATTTTGTGTTATTGAATGCTGCTAGGTGCCAGTTTGAGGCAGTTTGATTTCATAGCTGCTAACTAACACAGACATAGAACATAAATAGTTTAACCCATGTTTTTGTAATATGTCCCTCCCAATAACCCGTACAAAGACCTCAAATGGTTAATCAACTCATCACATGACCCACTTTCCTATAATTCCCAAGGAAAGAGAAGTTATAAGATAAATATAGAGGATCATTTTTCTTGTAGCAATTGAGAGAGAAGCTTATTTCCATTCCAAATGGGGATGGAGCTTGAAGCAGGCGGTATTTTGTCACTGTCATAACCAGAAGGAGAATTAATTGTCATCATGGCTCCCCGCAAGCCACCTTGTGGGGTAGAAATGACATTTTTATAACCTCGGGCCCATCAAAAAGCAGCCTGTGGAGCACAACTCACTTCCCTCTCTGGTTTCAGGTAGAGATGAATTTTGGAGTCAAACCTTTACACTAATTATGTCAGCCCCCAATTTGAACCGCATACAGAATGTGTCAGTAAACTGAGTGTTTTGGGTGTGCGATGATTTTGAGAGATTCAGCTGCTGTAGAAAGTCTTCTGAGTGTCTATTACTGACATTGTTAGCACTCCCTGTAATAATGAAACACTACAAATGATATAACAATATGTGCTATGTTAGACTTGTGCCATCACAGAAACAGCATGTGCTCTCCTTCAACGTTTCAAGTTTGGGTCCCACTTTATATTAAGTGGCCTTAACTACTATGTACTTACATTTAAAGGGGTCATATGATGCTTTTTTAAAGATCATTATTCCTTACACCTTAACCCACCCTTAAACCTACCCATACCACCAAATCTGTCCCTAACCTTACCCGTATACTACCTCAATAGCAGCAAAAGTGTTTTGCAATACAATATGAATACAATAAGTACATTGTACTTATTTTTTGATGTAAGTACATAGTAGTTAAGGCCACTTAATATAAAGTGGGACCCAAGTTTGTATTGATCTCATTTCTGGCTAGCAGCGTCCCATTCATTTGTACCTAACATGTTTTCAAATGGTTGTTTATTCTTTTAGAATTTTTCTTCTCAAGTTGATCTACTCTCACTGTGTGTTTCTTCTTCTCGTCCTTTTATTAATTGTGGCCTTGTCCAATGGCCTAAATAACTGATCTTCCTCGCTTCATATTGTGATAAATCTATGGCCAGTCGTGGCTGTAGATATCCTCTGAATCCTCTCCTCTAGAGGTTTTTTTTTTCTTTGGTCTTATCTGTGTATGCACACCAAGGTCAAAACAAGCTGATATATTATAAAGAAGAATCGTTTCAGCAAAACTGCACAGTTCAGACCTCAGTAACCAACTCTGTCATATAGCGCTGCAGTTTGGCTGTAATATCCCCCAGATGTCCATTTCTCACAGAGTTTCTCTATTTTGCACTAAAATGTAGAATAAGGACTTGCTTGGTGTCACGATGCACACACACGAGGAACGAGGAGACGCTGGAGAATACTTTTACCAAGACTTTATTTTCAGGAACCAAGGGAGACGAACTCAGGAAGACGTTTAACAGCGGACCGAGAACTTGGGACTGGGAACACTATTTATACATGGTAGTTGGCCCCGAGGCAGAACAGCTGATTGAGGACGGCGTCTTCCAATGCCGTCACCTCCGCGAGCTTGCAGAACTCCCGGGTGTAGTCGTAGAAGGGGAGATCGAGGCGAGCTAGGGCGGCGACGCAATGGAGTGCTTTCTCTAGGCCATAAAATCACAACATATAAAGTCATCTCATAACAAATGGGATAAATTTGTAATGAACATTACAAACTGAACAGATTACACAACAATTTGTGGTAGCTTGAAATGAACCTGCTCAAAATATAAATCAAGGGGAGGTGAGAAGTGAACAGATATTTTTTTCCCCCTTCTCGCAAGTCATGGCAAAAAAATAATTCAATGGTGTGGTACTAGAGGATAAAATATGGCCATATTTTTCAATTAAACAGCAGCAAATTAAGTCATAAATGCCTTCTATTAATTTTATCTTAATTACTTTGTAGTGTCTGCCTTGACCTTGCAGCCAAGGACATTCAAATATTATGGAACTTTTATTGGAAATTAATATCTAGTGGAAAGAAAATTAAAAGTTAAACACAATTTACTTAGCCATTAAATGGGTGGTGCAGCAGAGTTGGTTTATTGTGAGTGGTCATGTCCGTGAACTCATAACCTCAATCATGCTGAGTATTCAAGCAATCACTTGAACTTGTTTAATGACTTGTGCATGGGAGAGCACACAAACTTGACATGCATTAAAATGTAACAAAAAACAAAAACAAAAACAAATGTTAAAATTTTTTTTATGTTCTGTAAATGAGTCTTTACACTGATATGGGTTATGGGTTGTTTTACCTGATTTTATCCAACCTCCCTTTTAAGCACATGTGTGAATATGACGTGCTCAAATTTAAATATTTGCAGTTTAACCATTAGTAGGCTACTGCTGGCATAAGGTGGACAAAAAATCTAATTAAATTCTGACCTGAGAGTCTGCTATAAAGAACTGAAGTCTATGAGGTCAAAAATAAATCCTATTTATCACTAAGAAGTCATATTTATTGCAATATGATCAGCAATTCATTTATTTGCATAACATACGTGTATGAAATATACGAAACTGTCTGTATCAGAGTACGAAAACAAAATAGAGTGAAAATCTAACCATGTTCTGTTTCATGTCTAAGGAAGATACATTTAAAACTATGAGATTTATGAACATTATCTAAAACTAATTTTGAATGGAGAGACTTAAAGGTGCAGTAGGATATCTTGGAAAATGCTAACTTTAGCCTGATAGCACTGAAAGCGAACGTCCCACCCTCCCTGCAATCTGAGTTCAAAGCCACGCCCCTGAATGCATATACAGACCAAGGCCCGTATTTATCAAGCCTCTGAGAATTACTCTCAAGAACGCTGCTAAGAACTGACTTAAGTGTAAAAATAATCTTGGCTCAAACTGCGCTTAAAAGTTAGTTATCAAGCATCTCAGTCATAATTTAAGCGAAGTGTAGGACTAAATCTTAAGCGTCAGTCTTAGAGTTGATTCACGACACTTTGCTGTGCCACAAACAGGATTTTGGATGACAAAATATGCATGGACTAATTACTAAATAGATTTCCTTATTTAAGAATATTCTCAGATAAATTCACATTGAATGGTTAAATTCCTAATAGGAGTTTACATTCAACACACATTTGACAATAAATTATTTTCAAGAGAATACATTATGGTAAGGAAACGAATTGTGATGATACAGTGTAGGTAGCTTCACTGATTATAACGGGAGTGTTTTTAAAGAGCATATAATAATAACTGAGGAAATGTAACTGTTTGATAAACTGCTCGTCGTCAAACATTTCAAGAACATTCTTCCTTTCCTGAAAGATTTCGCGCACGTCTCCTCAGCGCCATCCCAAGCACCTACTGGCAACTCCTAACCACTTGAGAGACCTCTCGAGCTGTCTTAAATAAATGGGAGAGTAAGAGTGATTCTTAGTTTTAAGAAATTTGATAACTTGCTTTTAAACCTAAGTTTGAAAATAGAAGTAAATTTAATCAATTCTCAGTACTTAAGACTAATACCTACATCAGCGGTTCCCAATTCCAGTCCTCGAGCATGTTCCATACAAAGGGCATTAAAGTGTGTGAGACGTAAATTTAAATAGTATTTATTTACAGAAGTATATTATGTCACACTTCTCTAGTAAGTTTCGTCTGTGTGTGAAGACGCTGCACAGTGCAAATCCATGAATAAATGTTCTGAAGTGAAGTAAACTTCAATGGATTTCCCCTGCTCAGGGAGTAGGGAGCAATGAAAACTGTGTAGGGATCATATCGATCGGAACATAGTTCATGCATGTAGCTCACTTCTAATGAGCTGATTATCTGAATCGGGTGTGTTAACTAAGCGAGACATGCAAAATATGCAAAGCGGGGGGCGTGAGGACTGGAATTGGGAACCGCTGGGCTACATCATGTGTCATTGACTGGTGAGAAAACTTTAAATGTACTACAATACCAGGAAGGAATATCGGGTTGTTGATGTTTGTCTGCCATTCTCGCTCTGTCTGCACAGCGTGCGTGAACGCGCTGATGACGTATCCTGTCTGCGCGAACCGGGTGCGCAGAGGTATGCTAATACATACGTTGACAGGCAGGTAGGAAAGCCAATTAAAATGCTCGGACCGAGCGTTTTGATTGGAGGAACATTTCTTGGTCCTACGCCTTCCACAGAATATATAAATACAGATAAATACATTTAGACCACTTAACTTAATGATTGCTATCGGGATGTGAAGAGACTTTCAACCAGCATAACAAAAATGTTTCTTAAGACAATCACCTATTGCACCTTTAAATGACAAGTAAAGTAAATTCACATACTCAACTCTCCCAAGTCTATGTTGATCTCTTGAAAAACACAAACCATATATTGTAGTAACTACATACTGTATTTATTGGTTTCATGTGTCAAAATGTTTATGGCTTTTCCCTGTTCGTCTGTCTGAATAGAAACATATATCTTATATGATTTCTTATTGTAATGGTTTTGTAAATGTTATAAATTCCCTTGAAGAAAGTTCGAACCTTACCTCAAAAATGTTGTATAACTAAAATTGGAACCATACCTCAAAAATGTTGTATAATTATAACAAAGTGAAAGAAATCACATTTAAAGTGGTTCATCTGTTTTGGAATTTCTTTTAAACAGTAAACATTTGCTGTGACATTATTTTATAAATTGTTATGTAAATCCCAATTTTGAATTTGCTTTGGCCTACATGAATGTGTTTTATTACAACCCATTTTTTTCTATAAAGACTATACTATCAGCTATACTTTTCTATACTATCATAAAGGTTTTTGGTAACACTTTATTTTGATAGTCCACTTTAGGCATTATACTACCTATAAGTAACTTTGCAACTACATGTCAACTAGCAGTTGTTAGAGTATTAGTAGACTGTCTGCTTAATATCTGCTGACACTTCAATTTGATGGTCGCTCAAAAGACATTCTGCTGACTATAAGTAACTTTGCAAGTACTGCAACTTATTCTACTAACCTTAAAATGAACATTTCTTTTGAGTTCTCTAAAAATCTGAAAGCAATAAAAATGGTGGCTTTGGGGACTCAAAACTTGGGACTCAGTCTGGTGTGAATGATGTGTAGAGGACCCTGGCCCAGGTATTGTTATATTTGACAATAATTGTTATTGTTCACCAGTGTTGGGAAAATTACTTTTAAAAGTAATGCATTACAATATTGCGTTACTCCATGAAAAAGTAACTAATTACGTTACTTAGTTACTTTTTATGGAAAGTAATGCGTTACGTTACTTTTGCGTTACTACGTAACTCGCGTTACTTGTAATGCATTACCCCCAACACTGTTGTTCACTGATCATTTAATAAAGGTTAAACAATATGATCGACGATTTAATAAAGGCAAAAAAAAAAAGAAAAAACTAACATCCTGCTATCCATATGTGTCACCAGAGGACAACTATCTGCATTTGTCATCATATCCCTCTCTTTTGTTGGTCACAATAGTTCAAGAGCGTTCTCTGGCTTTGCGATTGAATGGAATACACAGTATAAGCCAGCGTCACACTGCTAAATGAGATCGACATAATTTAGTGTAAATGGACATGAGTTATGATTTTTTTTAATAACATATGCACACTTTTGATCTAAAAGATGTATTGGAATTGAATACTCAGACACCTGACCCAACGGAGCTCGGATGCTTTGAGCAGGTAGGCCCATGTGCTTTATTACAATCTAAACTCCTAAGCCTCATTTTGATTTTGCATGTTTTGTGTTGTACTCCTGGTTAAAATCAGTATATTACAGGGAACAGACTTTTTCCTTTATAATAGTTTGTACAGATTCGCACATTTAACAGTAGCCATGCATTAAATGTAAACAGCGTACCCAAGCATGCATCACTAGCGCCAATGGAGATGTTTTGAGCTTTCTGCAAGCCAGTGGTTGTTCTTGCAGTAACTTAAGGGTTTAAATATTCAGGCGTCTAATTCAATTTCTTCATCTCTCCTCATGAAAAACTCAGATTCCCCCCAAAGCTACAAGTTTGTAGCGCTGTATTGTGTTGGTCCCCTATCATTCTGTTTGGTCCTGAGAAGTATGTGTTCAAATGTTGTGATTCAGTCCACCACCTTATTTTGATAAACACGTAAAAGGCAATTAAATTATGTCGATGCGTGTTTCTTGGAAAAAAAAAAAAACGCTTGAATGTGAGCAAGTATTAAATCAACAAAAATGACTTGAATTGTTTGAGAGGTGTGATGTTATTTGTAATTATTCCACTGGGGAACAGGGATTGCAGGATTAGACAGCGCTAAAAAGAAATTAACAGGAGAGTGGAGGTCTAATGCTAGGTTCAGGGTTGCCAGATAGGTTAAATTAATTCAAATTATTACTAAAATAAAATGATAGTATCTTGATATTAAAGAACACTAAGGCCACACATCAATTATAATGATAACGACACAGAAGTATGATATCGCTGGGTTTCTTTATAGTTAACGTTCTATGACATAAAACGGCCATTTTCGGTCGTGAACCGAAGGAAAGAATGAACAAAATCAAGAAACTGCCCTGTCTTTTTACTCAGGTCATGGGCTACTTCTAACTTGAACAGTTATAAAACTTCATACGCTCTGTTAAAGTTTGTGAAACATCTATAATAGAGAAAGGAACACATCTGATGTACATGTATTCTGTGTTACGCCTGGGCGCGCATCCATTAAACTAGAATGGAGCAGTAGTCCCATGTGTGTCTCTCTGCATGACCACTAAATATGGGAAAACTGATCTGGTGCGTTTCCCAAAAACAACTATGGTCACAAGTTCCATCTTTACCAATAGAGTTCAAAGGAACTAACGACCATAGTTAGCTAACGATGCTTTTGGGAAATGCACCCCTGATCAGCTGAATGCTGGAAGCACTGGTGTCTTTCAGCATCTTTAAACCCTCTACATTTAGCCATTAGGCATCTATGAAAAAGGTAGAAACCCACAGATTTAATTTGAGTGTCAAATTAAGATCAGGGTAATTTATTTATTATATTTTAACACTTTAGCCTTGATTGATTAGGTGATATTAATTTTACAAATAAAAACAAAATTGCTAATCATGGTGGATGTGGCAATCCTGAGGGTGAACAGAACTGGACAGGTTTTGACTGATCTGATAATAAATAATTGTGTGTGAGTGTTGAGGAAAATTTACTTATAGTTTTAGTTGCATAAATCACAGGAGTTTAATATTTTTTAACTGTCCAAGCTTATCACAAATCCGCTGAAATTTTATCAACCCACCTATGAACATGTTTTTCTTTTTCCCAATCGAATTCAATCAAACTCATCCAGTCTGGCATCACTGCATAGGTTGTTTTTATGAACAAGCGTTGGTGTCAAATTATGCACCAGCTTAAGGGCAAATTAAGCTCATTATGCACATTTAAATTAAATTTACAGTTCATCTACAGTTCACCCCTTTGAAAGTGTCATAACATGCATGAAGCCAAGTCATTTACTGGCACTTTCTTTACCTTCTTTCACATCAATCTCAGATCTTCCACAGAAAAGGAGAGCCAAAGGTCACTGTCACCTGAGCAATGGAGCAGGTGTATTAAAGTGATTATTCTCCTGGGAGCCATGGATTGTCTAAACGATTCATGAACTCATCTAATTTTAGTCAGGACAATGAGCAACTCGTGCTGTTCCTTGGAATAATTATTTTAACAGATAGGAATAAATTAGCCTAAAAATGATGAATTATAACATTATAAAACTGGATATGAACTCATTTATGACTTTATTGTCCATGCCATGATGACTTTGATAAAAGTGTATTGGAAAAAAATAATAATTATGTTTTCTCAGTTTTGATTATGTCAAGTGAAATGATCATACTGCTCACTAACGTAATTATTTAATAGGAGTGCTGTACACAACCTAGGTTCAGGGTTGCCAGATAGGTTAAATGAATTCAAATTATTACTAAAATAAAATGATAGTATCTTGATATTAAAGAACACTAAGGCCACACATCAATTATAATGATAACGACACAGAAGTATGATATCGCTGGGTTTCTTTATAGTTAACGTTCTATGACATAAAACGGCCATTTTCGGTCGTGAACCGAAGGAAAGAATGAACAAAATCAAGAAACTGCCCTGTCTTTTTACTCAGGTCATGGGCTACTTCTAACTTGAACAGTTATAAAACTTCATACGCTCTGTTAAAGTTTGTGAAACATCTATAATAGAGAAAGGAACACATCTGATGTACATGTATTCTGTGTTACGCCTGGGCGCGCATCCATTAAACTAGAATGGAGCAGTAGTCCCATGTGTGTCTCTCTGCATGACCACTAAATATGGGAAAACTGATCTGGTGCGTTTCCCAAAAACAACTATGGTCACAAGTTCCATCTTTACCAATAGAGTTCAAAGGAACTAACGACCATAGTTAGCTAACGATGCTTTTGGGAAATGCACCCCTGATCAGCTGAATGCTGGAAGCACTGGTGTCTTTCAGCATCTTTAAACCCTCTACATTTAGCCATTAGGCATCTATGAAAAAGGTAGAAACCCACAGATTTAATTTGAGTGTCAAATTAAGATCAGGGTAATTTATTTATTATATTTTAACACTATAGCCTTGATTGATTAGGTGATATTAATTTTACAAATAAAAACAAAATTGCTAATCATGGTGGATGTGGCAATCCTGAGGGTGAACAGAACTGGACAGGTTTTGACTGATCTGATAATAAATAATTGTGTGTGAGTGTTGAGGGAAATTTACTTATAGTTTTAGTTGCATAAATCACAGGAGTTTAATATTTTTTAACTGTCCAAGCTTATCACAAATCCGCTGAAATTTTATCAACCCACCTATGAACATGTTTTTCTTTTTCCCAATCGAATTCAATCAAACTCATCCAGTCTGGCATCACTGCATAGGTTGTTTTTATGAACAAGCGTTGGTGTCAAATTATGCACCAGCTTAAGGGCAAATTAAGCTCATTATGCACATTTAAATTAAATTTACAGTTCATCTACAGTTCACCCCTTTGAAAGTGTCATAACATGCATGAAGCCAAGTCATTTACTGGCACTTTCTTTACCTTCTTTCACATCAATCTCAGATCTTCCACAGAAAAGGAGAGCCAAAGGTCACTGTCACCTGAGCAATGGAGCAGGTGTATTAAAGTGATTATTCTCCTGGGAGCCATGGATTGTCTAAACGATTCATGAACTCATCTAATTTTAGTCAGGACAATGAGCAACTCGTGCTGTTCCTTGGAATAATTATTTTAACAGATAGGAATAAATTAGCCTAAAAATGATGAATTATAAAATTATAAAACTGGATATGAACTCATTTATGACTTTATTGTCCATGCCATGATGACTTTGATAAAAGTGTATTGGAAAAAAATAATAATATTGTATTGGCTTATTTTACAATATCATGTAACATTGCAATGTTTTACAAATAGTTTGGCAAGCTCATCATAAGATCTGTAAAGATGTATAAAATAATAAATCTTATATGTGCCCACATTGTGCTGTTCCTTTAATTTTCTTGGACCAGTTGCACCACATTTACTTAAAGCAGAGTAAGTTTTTAAGAAAAAAAGCCATCTGTGTTACAGTCATGCCAATGAGACAATTTAAATATTACATTGTTAGGTTTAGTCCAGATTGCAAACAGTTTGACAGTTACACCAAATGTAAATGAAAATGCATTAAATTCTCAGAAATGTCTTTAAGCAAACTTTCCAGTGATCTCAGCACTGGCAACAAATCAGTACTTGCTGCCAACATGACTGCATCATTGGGTCTGATTTGTTTAATATATTCTAACTTTTATTGAATTTTTGGTTGTGGCTGATTTCATAAATTGAAAGACTAAAGCCAGTATGCATTCTGCAATTGGACCAGTTGCACCACATTTACTTAAAGCAGAGTAAGTTTTTCAGAAAAAAGCCATCTGTGTTACAGTCATGCCAATGAAACAATTTAAATATTACATTGTTAGGTTTAGTCCAGATTGCAAACAGTTTGACAGTTACACCAAATTTAAATGAAAATGCATTAAATTCTCAGAAATGTCTTTAAGCAAACTTTTCAGTGATCTCAGCACTGGCAACAAATCAGTACTTGCTGCCAACATGACTGCATCATTGGGTCTGATTTGTTCAATATATTCTAACTTTTATTGAATTTTTGGTTGTGGCTGATTTCATAAATTGAAAGACTAAAGCCAGTATGCATTCTGCAATAAAATAAATAGAGACTGAGGAATTCAGTTTTTTTTCCAGTCAAGTAAACATGCCAGCATTCAGCATTCTAAATCAATTTTTCTTAATTGTTGTTGTGATTATTGTGCTTTTCATTATGCTCTCTGTAAATTTAATCATGCTCATTGTATTTAATCAGTTAATTAGGGCTTGCATACTGCTACATATTTTATTGGGTGACAGCACTTTTTTCAGGCTGTTTTATTATAGATCGGTAATTGCATTCACTGTTGAGTTTGGCCGGTTGGATTTCAGGAAGCACTTGTTTGAAGTACTGTAAAATGCTGAGGAGTTTAAGTACTTAAAGCACTTGTTGAGTGCTTAACAGCTGTTATTACATAATCAGAAACAATTTTAATCTAGTAGCACTTTTTAAAGAAAATGTTAAAGTGCAACAGATTGTAAGTGGGTTATTTAAACACATTTTATTAAAACATAGCATAAAGGGAGAAACTGGTTGCATTGAGTATAAACCTAAATTATCTTTGTCGATATACAGTTATATGTATGCATTTAGCCAATAATCAAATATAGTCAAAGCTGTGAAATATTCTAATTATTGTATTCACACGTGTTACTGCCAAAGCGTATATCAGAATATGAAAAAAGTTACATCTAAAATATACGCATAAGCCATATAACAACCAGAATTTTTGTGCACCCGCATTTTGATTTGCACATTTTTTATGATGCGCACATCCCTTTAATGCAGAGTTGATATAACAGTACTAAAGCAAACACGTGGCCCATAAAAATCTGTAAGCCTAGACCAGCCAGACTCTTTCGTTAACATATAACAACTGTTTTCAGCACATTGGTGCTTCTTGAACAAGTGGGAAAAGCACATTTTTGCATGCACCATTCAAAACAAGTCTAAGCACAGAATTGTTGCCACAACGTGACTTTTTATTGTGCAGCGCTGTTAATTGGACATGCAAGATTGTTATCGTTGGCAAGCGTTGCCCCAGATGAGTCCTCAAATCTCAGCAGAACTGCTTAAACAGCATCTGGGAGTGTCTCACTTTTCCGATTTCCTCCCTCGACTTTGTCATTAGGGGTGCACAGACGGCTGAAGCTGCTGATATACTGCTTTTGAGCTGCAGTGATGCATAGGTATACTCTATGGTGCAGTTTCTCAGTCACCCATTAAACCCAATCGGGGATTACATTTGTATGTGTTGTGGTGTGGACAATTTCTCTTTGAAAGCTTTGAGTAGGCTTATATTGTATTCAATAAACTGCTGGTATTTTATGTCTGATTTAGTTATCGGTACATTTGGATTGGGCTGTATTAGATGATTTCTTTTTCTTCTTTTTTAATTTTTCTTCCATTTATTGGTTGGAGGATCTTGATTTCTGAAAATTCTACATAATGAAAACAACAGAATAAAATTAGGTAAAAATAAATGAAAATTTTCTTTTATGAGGCAACTCAAAAGTTTCTGTTGAAACCTGATTCTGTGAACTCGATGAGAACCATGGCTCTGTTAGTAACATTTAAATGTCTGTAAATTTACCCAAAATGCAATCCACTCTTCCCCTCCTCCTCTTCATTGCAATTCTTCTTCCGAACATCAGCTATGGCCCTAAGCCAGAGTCCGATGAATTATTGAACACTTCAGTGGGAAAAAAGCCTGCCTTTGATTGATTGAAAAGTCTATGGGCAAAACAGAAGGGAGAGCCTGCCCTAGAAATATTGCCTTTCCTGCACATAAAGAGGAATCAAAAATGACACACAGCCTTGAAGCGTGAAACAGCGGGAATTTCAGAAGTTGTAGACAGAGTCGAGCCTAGTGCAGTTATAAGAAGGGCAACAAAATGAAACCATTTACCATTGCCTGTCAAAATTATTTGAAACCATGGAGCCTGAAGACACAACCTGCAATGGAAGGAAATTAAGTCAGGTGAATATACAGGAGCAGGCAAAGTGTGTGAAGTATAAATGAGTAATGTCATGATAATTGTCATGGCAGCTTCAATGAAGATTGTACTAGATGATTATAGAAGAAATTTGCACCTGTGCTTTGCTGGATTTCTATCTATTTAGAAAGAATAATTTGACACATTACAGTTACTGTAACCATATCGCCATGATAAAGATAAATAATAAATAATAAAGATAAATAATTATTGGCGATATGTTTGATGTTGAAGTTATTGGCGATATGTTTGATGTTGAAGTTTGATGTTGACCTGACAGAGGCCGCTAAATTCCTAAGAGGTTGCTATGTTCTAGGTGCTTGTGCTTGTGAGTATTGCTCGGGTTTGTTTATGTATGTATGTGTGTATGTATTATTATGTATTTTATATATATATATATATATATTTTAAAATTTACTTCAGAATTCATCTGTGTGCTTTCTGATTGGCTGAATGACAACTTGTGTTGTTTTTCTCAGTGCTGAGAAAGAGAGTAAGTGGAGACAACTGTTCACGAGCTGCTTCTCCAGTGATTTATTTTATTTCTTTGAGTGTGAGTCATGCAGGATTTTATGAGATTTTAGATTTATTATTACATAATAATAATAATAATAATAATAATAATAATAATAATCATCAGACAATTTCATTTATGTTAGACAAAGAATACAAGAATAAAAAATATTGTTTTTTTTTTGCCTGAACTTCCCTTTCTTAAAAGCTACCCACATGCTATTAAGGTCAGAGTTGACAATTTCGATTACTCAGTCAAACTTAGTTAATATGAATCAATTTTGATTCTTAAATCCTAATTTCAGTGTGTTAGCCTATGCTGTTTTCAGTTGATATGCGACTAAATTTCACGCTTATTGCTAAAAATAAACTTGACTAAAAATGTTTTGCAACATGCCTGCCATCCAACAATCGCAATACGCTTTGTTACTTTTGATATTAAACAAAGTCTGCTTTCAAATTCTGTGAGTTTAATCACAAAATTCAAACAATAAATCTTGTTTTGCCACATACTTCAGTTCAAGAGGCAGCGCAGAGCACACATGAACCGATAACGTTGCTTTGACTAAAGACACACATATGATAAACAGTAGGTGTGCTTTCTGTATGCATTATCTGTCATACCATTGCACTTGAGCAAGATATTCTGCATCAGTCTTCTGCTGAAACAACAGCTTAAACCAGGTGATTTGTAGGTCTTAAACAGCTGGTGTAAGCTGAATTAGTTGAGGTTCCAGTTGATGCTGGTTTAGCTGAGCAAAAACCCTTTTGACACCAGGAAAAATCAGCTTGAAACCAGCTATAACCACTTTAGAAAAGCAGTTTATTCTTGAGTGGTCTACATTAAAGATGCTGTTTGGTCAAAATGACCCCCTGCTCTGACTATTCTGCATGTTTAACTGACAGTACTGCTTGTTTACATGCAAGAGACAAGAGAATATCAGCTACATATTATTATACTTCATTTTTTCTTTGTGAAGATCTTATTTGGCAGGAACACTGTCCCTTGGCAAAACTTGTGCAGTCCACTCTTTGTGAAAGATGACCAAACATTTTTAATCCTAGGACTACAGACAAAATAAACAATTTTGGAATCTGTTTGCAGCAAACAGCTGTAAGTAAGCTTCTCAGCCAGCCTTTGAGTAGCATTTCACTCGTTCATTAAAGGATGCCTTTCATTAACAGATGTGTGATGTTCTGGGCAGGCAGGCTGCGGATATCTCTTGGGTTCAATCCCCGACCCAGTTTGGAACGACACCAAGTCACTTTAATATGATTTACTCGCAAATATCCACACAGCTAGCAGTACTCCAAATTCATATAATATAAGTTTGGACTTGGCACAGGTGAAAAACAAAGCTCATTCTGTTTCAATTCAGTGGTTTTGTTTGTAAGAGCATAAATCAACTATTGTCTGGTAATTCATAATTACAGAAATGTAGCCTCAATTAAGAGACAGCACATAACATATGTCACCGTATTCATTATTTATTCAGCAAAAAAGGACAGAATAAAGAAACAGTGTGGGAAAAATTAAGCAGTCCCTTACTGCTTCTAAAGACATTAAGAAGTTAATTAGCAGCTAGGTTCTGAAATTAAACACACATAATTAGTAGATAATTAGGGAAGTCTTACCTCCTTAAATAACTGCAACTTTTTGTGGTCTGCAGTATTTAGGTGTGTGTTACTGTAACGGCTTACTAAGGATTAATGTTACACTGTAAGAAAAAAAAAATCAACAGACATTATAAGCAGGGGTGCACATAAGTTTTTCAGCCTGGTTCTCATAAGAGAACCTGGAGTTCCCTTTGTGTCACTCCGACGTTGTGTCGAGTGTACAACACTAGGGGTCGCTCTTGGGAGCCCAAACACCTCTGACATCTTTGAGAAAAGGCCAGTGAAGTTGGGTGTGCAGAATTTTCATAGCTGGCCACGCCCCGGACATCCAGGTATAAATAGGCCAGCGTGGCATCTGCTCACTCGTTCTGTTTTTCGGAGCCGAAAGCAGCATCTCTCACGGAGAAGTTGCAATCATTCACCTCTCGATTCCTCGTTGTTGGATCTAAGGCACGGTCAGCGTTCTCTCCCTACTCATACACAGATTAGTGTTGTGAGAGTACCCCTGCGTGCTTCAAAGGCGATCTTTAAAAGAAAGTTTCCTCTAAAAGAGTACAATTTCTCTGAAAGAGCTACACGGGTGGAATTGTGTGTTTGATCATGCCTTTCCGTCCGTGTTTCTAAGTAAAATGTATTTATATATCAACTTTCACAGACAAAGAGTCACAAAGTGCTTTACAATGATATCAGTAAAACAAGTCAAACATACATGCAATCAAATATACAATAAAACATAAAATCAAAACAAATTAGATACCAAATATTGAATAGCAGCCTAACTGTACTGTTAATTAAAAGCTTGTTCAAAGAGGTGTGTCTTTAGGTGTCTTTTAAAAGAGTGTACTGAACCCAAAGTTCTCAGTGTTAGAGGGAGAGAGTTCCAGAGCCTTGGAGGCACAGAAAGCACGATCACCTTTTGTCTTAAGACATGTTCTAGGAATAGTTAAAAGGACCAGGTCAGAAGACCTTAAGGACTGACCAGTAGAGTGTGCAAGTAATAAATCCTGAATATAGGAGGGTGCCTGACCATGCAAGTCTCTATAAGTAATAACTAAAATTTTAAACTGCACTCTAAAAGCAATAGGAAGCCAATGAAGGTCCTTAAGTACAGGAGTAATGTGGGACCTCTTGCTGGAACTAGTCAAAAGCCTTGCTGCTGCATTCTGTACAACTTGTAGCCGTTCCATAGAAGATTTGTTCAAACAAGTGTACAGAACATTGCAATAATCCAATCGTGATGAGATAAAGGCATGAACAAGCATCTCCATCTCTTTTTTTGAGACCAAAGATCTAATCTGAGCAATGTTCCTGAGATAGAAAAAACATGAACGAACTACAGACTTTACATGACGGTTAAAACATATAGCTCTCTCAAAGATGACACCCAGGTTTCCTATGTCACTGCGGTCAGAAAATGCTCAACCCACCATAACCTGCTTAATCTTAGGCGTAATATTGTCAGGGGCAAAGATCATCATCTCAGTTTTATTGTTATTAAGTTGTAGAAAATTGTCTGCCATCCATTTGTTAATGAAGACTAGACAGTTCTGCAGAACATAGAGTTTATCTAGACTATCAGGACTAAATGAAATATATAACTGAATGTCATCAGCATAGCAATGTTAATAACTGTTAATAATCTTGCCAAGAGGAAGCATATACAGGCTAAACAACAGAGGGCCAAGCACAGAGCCTTGTGGCACACCACAGGACAAAGGAACAGAATCAGAATCTCTATTGACAACGGGGATTTGCCTAGTCTTAAGAGAAACCACTCTATCTAGTAGCAAAGTGCAATGATCATTAAACGACTGTACAGTATTGTGAATGTCATTTGAAATAAGAGCCGAAATATTTCTGGTTGCAGTTGGCACGTCTCAAAAGACGACCGGCACGAGCATTGTATTCAGTGTTTGGGCCGTGCTCACGCTGAGGCAGCACTTGTGGATGGTTTGTGCCCCGTTTGCGAGGCACTGCCCATTGGCACGTTGCGCTCGCGGCTCGGGTTCTTCGCCAAAAGACCCAGAGTCACCGCGGCTGCTTGCTGCTCTGGTCCTTCTACCTCCGGGTATGAGGCCGCAGCGATGTGCACTGCGGAAGAGCATGGGGAGAAGGGATTAGTTTCGCCGGGGCAATCCTGCGAGCTTCCCATTCTTCCCTTGCTTCCTGCAACACTTAGCTGTGCTCGGCCCCGGTGCTTTTCTTCCCGGAAGTGCACAAGGAGCTGACGAATTCGTGGAAGGCCCCTTTTTCAGGCAGAACATGGTACACCGGCTCCTCTGCCTTCACCACCCTCGAAGGGCGTCCAGCGAGGAGGTATACGGAGGTTCCCCAGGTGGAGAGAGCGATTGCAGTGCATCTTTGCCCGCAAAATGCCGCCACCTGGCGGGGCCGCCCGAGACTCCCGTCCAGGGCCTGTAAGTTCTCTTCGTCCCTAGTGGCGAAGGCTTATGCAGCTTTTGGACAAGCTGCATCCGCCCTGCATGCTATGGCCATCCTGCAGGTCTACCAGGCCAAAGCATTGAAAGAGCTGCACGAGGATGGTCCCAACCCAGAGGTAGTGCAGGAACTGCGTTCAGCGACTGAGTATGCCCTCCGGGCTACGAAGTTCACGGCGCAGGCTCTGGGGAGGGCGATGTCCACTTTAGTGGTCCTCTGAGTATGCCCTCCGGGCTACGAAGTTCACGGCGCAGGCTCTGGGGAGGGCGATGTCCACTTTAATGGTCCAGGAACGCCACCTGTGGCTCAACCTGGCTGAGATGTGGGAAGCCGAGAAAGTACACTTTCTTTGGACTCTTTGGCGACACCATGGAAGAATTTGCCCAGCAGTTCTCCATGGTGAAGAAGGCCATCAAACACATCCTGCCTCGGAGTGGGTCAGGTCCTGCTCCTGCACCCCCGAGTCAGCTGCCCCCGTCTGCTCGTCGCCGGGGACGGCCCCCTGTGAGGACTGCTGAAGCCCTGCAACAGCCTGGGCCTTCAGTCAAGCCTGACCAACGGTCCACCACTCGCAGGAAGGTGGCACCACCAGCTCGTCATCAGGGCACCAGGAACCTTCACAAGGCTTCAAACCTTTCCTGAGACGGGCGACCCAGGGAGGAGGGACCATCTGGCCAGCCTGGATCAACTTCCGGCAGGGGGAAGGGAGGTGGATTCAGCTTCACCACGGCTGTCTTCCACCTGACAGATAGCCACCACCTGGTCAATAGAAGAGCAATTTTCTTCTTCTCTGGGTCACACACACAGTGTTTTTGGCCCTCCCATTTGCGATGACCAGATGCTGAAACCATGCATCAGAATCTGTTTGGACACAGCCACTCTGTCTCCTCACGTTCAGATGCAAAGTGTCTATCACTCAGCCAACAGGACGCATGCTGGCAAACTCATGTTCCCTCATCCGTTGGTGGCACATGTGACAGACCCTGTGGACAAGGTGCTGTGTGTTTTACAGGATGTTTCACCTCCTACCACAGCACCTTCCACTCCGCTCAGCCACAGGAACTCTGCTCGAGGTACGTCGAACATGGTTCCTTTGAGGCCAGCCTGGATCCACTTCCGGCAGGGGGAAGGGAGGTGGATTCAGCTTCACCACGGCTGTCTGCCACCTGACAGATAGCCACCACCTGGTCAATAGAAGAGCAATTTTCTTCTTCTCTGGGTCACACACACAGTGTTTTTGGCCCTCCCATTTGCGATGACCAGATGCTGAAACCATGCATCAGAATCTGTTTGGACACAGCCACTCTGTCTCCTCACGTTCAGATGCAAAGTGTCTATCACTCAGCCAACAGGACGCATGCTGGCAAACTCATGTTCCCTCATCCGTTGGTGGCACATGTGACAGACCCTGTGGACAAGGTGCTGTGTGTTTTACAGGATGTTTCACCTCCTACCACAGCACCTTCCACTCCGCTCAGCCACAGGAACTCTGCTCGAGGTACGTCGAACATGGTTCCTTTGAGACTGTTGGCAGGGTATCTGGATGCTTGGATAAGCCTCTCCAATCCCTCCCGATGGCTCCTCAGAACCATTCGTCTCGGCTATGCGATTCAGTTCACCAGGCGCCCGCCCAAGTTCAGGGGCATTCTGTTTACCTCAGTATGAGGCAAGAATGCGGCTGTTCTTTGGGCGGAGGTTGCAACCCTTCTTGAGGAGGATGCAATCGAGCCTGTCCCCCTGGCCAAAATGAAGAAGGGGTTTTGCAGCCCGTACTTAATTGTACCCAAGAAGGGTGGGGGGCTCAGACCAATCCTGGATTTGAGTACTCGGAACCGGGCCCTTCACAAGCTTCCGTTCAGAATGTTAACCCTCAAGCACATATTAACATGTGTCAGAGATCAGGATTGGTTTGTGGCAATAGACCTGAAGGATGCGTACTTTCATGTCTCAATCCTACCAAGGCACAGGCCGTTTCTTCGGTTTGCCTTCGAAGGATGGGCATATCAGTACAAAGTTCTTCCTTTCGGGCTGTCCCTGTCTCCTCGTGTCTTTATGAAGATCGCGGAGGCTGCCCTTGCCCCTCGCAGGGAAGTGGGCATTCGCATTCTCCATTACCTCGACGACTGGCTGATCCTAGCTCACTCGCGAGAATTGGTTTGCACACACAGGGACATGGTCCTCGACCATCTAGCCCGATTGGGACTTCGGGTCAACTTGGAAAAGAGCAAACTCTCCCCTGTGCAGAGTATATTTTTTCTCTGTGTAGAATTGGACTCGGTTACGATGACTGCACGCCTCTCTCAGGATCTTGCTCAGTCGGTGCTGAAATACTTGCGTGCTCTCAAGCAGAGAACAGCAATCCCTCTTAAAAACTATCAGAGGCTCTTGGGGCATATGGTGTACTCAGCCGCAGTCACACCGCTGGGACTGATACATATGAGACCGCTTCGTACCCGAGTCCCGAGATGGGCATGGTGTCACGGCTCACACCGTGTGAACATCACACCATTGTGTCGCCGTACCTTCATTCCTTGGGAGGACATCTCTTTTCTACAGGCAGGAGTGCCCTTAGAATAGGTGTCCAGATGCATTGTCAACCCTCTACATTGCGAGTAAATCACTCACATATGCGACTAAATCTTCACTCTGGGCGACTAAATG
>NW_015539872.1:143035-153088 GCF_001515605.1 Sinocyclocheilus anshuiensis
ATCTTTGGCTTGTGAGAGTTCAGGTGTCGGTTCTCGTAAGAGTTCTTTGTCTTTTCAGACTGTGCCCTTCTTCTGGTCCAGACAAATGGCATCAATAATCTTACAAGGGGTATTACAGCCCGTACTTCATTGTACCCAAGAAGGGCGAGGGGCTCAGACCAATACTGGATTTGAGGACTCTGAACCGGGCCCTTCACAAGCTTCCGTTCAGAATGTTAACCCTCAAGCACATATTAACATGTGTCAGAGATCAGGATTGGTTTGTGGCAATAGACCTGAAGGATGCGTACTTTCATGTCTCAATCCTACCAAGGCACAGGCCGTTTCTTCGGTTTGCCTTCGAAGGATGGGCATATCAGTACAAAGTTCTTCCTTTCGGGCTGTCCCTGTCTCCTCGTGTCTTTATGAAGATCGCGGAGGCTGCCCTTGCCCCTCGCAGGGAAGTGGGCATTCGCATTCTCCATTACCTCGACGACTGGCTGATCCTAGCTCACTCGCGAGAATTGGTTTGCACACACAGGGACATGGTCCTCGACCATCTAGCCCGATTGGGACTTCGGGTCAACTTGGAAAAGAGCAAACTCTCCCCTGTGCAGAGTATATTTTTTCTCTGTGTAGAATTGGACTCGGTTACGATGACTGCACGCCTCTCTCAGGATCTTGCTCAGTCGGTGCTGAAATACTTGCGTGCTCTCAAGCAGAGAACAGCAATCCCTCTTAAAAACTATCAGAGGCTCTTGGGGCATATGGTGTACTCAGCCGCAGTCACACCGCTGGGACTGATACATATGAGACCGCTTCGTACCCGAGTCCCGAGATGGGCATGGTGTCACGGCTCACACCGTGTGAACATCACACCATTGTGTCGCCGTACCTTCAGTCCTTGGGAGGACATCTCTTTTCTACGGGCAGGAGTGCCCTTAGAACAGGTGTCCAGACGCATTGTTGTTACAACAGATGCTTCCAAGACAGGCTGGGGCGCTGTGTGCAATGGGCATGCAGCATCAGGGGTCTGGACAGGCTCTCGGCTGCATTGGCATATCAATTGCCTGGAGTTGTTGACAGTGCTTTTGGCCTTGAGGAGGTTTCGACCCTTGATCCAAGGCAAGCACGTGTTGCTCCGGATGGACAACACAGCGACGGTTGCATACATAAACCACCAGGGTGGTGTTCACTCCCATCGCATGTCACAACTCGCCCGCCATCTCTTACTTTGGAGCCAGCACAAACTCAGGTCTCTGCATGCCACTCATATCCCGGGCGACCTCAATCGTGTAGTGGATCTCCTCTCGCGACAGGTCTCGCTCAGGGGCGAGTGGAGGCTTCACCCCCAAACGGTTCAGCTGATTTGGAGTCGGTTCGGCCAGGCACAGGTGGACCTGTTTGCTTCATCGGAATCGACCCATTGCCAGTTGTGGTACTCCCTGACGGAGGTTCCCCTCGGCACAGATGCACTGGCTCACTGCTGGCCCAGGGGCCTACTCAAGTATGCATTTCCCCCAGTGAGCCTCATTACAGACACTGTGCAAAGTCAGGGAAGACTTGTGGCCCCTTATTGGCCCAACAGGACTTGGTTCTTGGAGCTCGTGCTCATGGCATCAGTTCCTCCCTGGCGAATTCCTCTGAGGAAGGACCTCATTTCTCAGGGGAAGGGCACAATTTGGCATCCGCGCCCGGGTCTCTGGAAACTTCATGTTAGTCCCTGGACGCAACCAGGAGGAACTCAGAGATTTTTCACCAGCAGTGGTGAATACCATTACTCAGGCCAGAGCCCCCTCGACGAGGCAGCTGTACGACCCGTAGTGGCACGTTTTTGTGAATGACCTGTCTCTGTTGTGCCCAGTGCGAGCCCTACGCACACACCTAGATCGCACTCAGACGTTCTGATCAGCTCCTTATCTGCTTTGGAGGACAGCAGAAGGGGAATGCTGTCTCCAGACAAAGGATCTCCCACTGAATTGTGAATGCGATCCTAACGGGCCTATGAGGCCAGAGGCCAACCTTGCCCACCGGGAGTGAGGGCTCACTCTACCAGGGGCATGGCTGCATCAGCAGCCCTGGCGAACGGGGCCTCTCTAGCAGACATCTGTAGAGCTGCAGGTTTGGCTACACCTAATACATTTGCTAGATTTTATAATCTACGAATGGAACCAGTTTCTTCTAGAGTTCTGAACGTCAGTTCTTTGACTCAAGAGACTGGTAGGGTGTGCTTATTCAGTCCAGCTCAGGTTCCTTTCATGAACTCTGGACTAACCTTCCACCACGTAAGCACTTTTTCTTAGCGAAGTTCGACGGAGGAACTTGCTATTAGAACTCATTACGAGGTAGGTTCCCTCGAGTGAACTCTTGTATTGGGTTAGTGCTCCACATGTAGTGGCTCGTCTTGAGGCCCCATGTGTGTATTCTCCACTGTATTGCCCCTGAGGCTCAGTGTTCCCCTAGACAGACATTCTGTCGATAGGTTCTGGGTTTTGGTAGATCTCCCCTTACGCGGAGCCCACCTTTTTCCCTAGGGGGAACACTGTCCCAACGTTACTACCAAGGCTATTCAGCTGTTATATAATGGTGAGTATTACTATGGGAAAAGGCTCCGGCTGAGGGGACCTCTGCCTCTATGGCGGCTCTCCTGGATGTTGGAGAGTGAGGTCTTAAGTCTTGGGCGTTGGAAGGTTGTGAGTAGAAGAGGTGCATTTGGTTGTGACACGTTGGCTTGTCAACATCTGGCATTTAGTATAGGGACCCCTAGTGTCGTACACTCGACACAACGTCGGAGAAAGGGAACGTCTCGGTTATGTATGGTAACCCTCGTTCCCTGATGGAGGGAACAGAGACGTTGTGTCCTTCATGCCACAACTCCGAATTGCCTCTGAGTGGGTTGAGACGCTTCTCGAATCCTCAGAACAGAACGAGTGAACAGATGCCATGCTGGCCTATTTATACCCGGATGTCCGGGGTGTGGCCAGCTAGGCAAATTCTGCACACCCAATTTCATTGGCCTTTTCTCAAAGATGTCAGAGGTGTTTGGGCTCCCAAGAACGACTCCTAGTGTTGTACACTCAACACAATGTCTCTGTTCCCTCCATCAGGGTACCATACGTAACCGAGACGATTTGGTTTGGTCCTCACACTGCACATAGTGTGACCCATTAAATATAACTATAAAAAAATAAATTAATAATAGTGATAATATTATTGCATTTTATTTAGTTCGTTTTTTAAAATAAAATAATAAACAAAATAATAAAGTGTGATAATACTATTTTAAAATAAAAAAGGAGTATTAAATACAAATACAATTATTTTATAGTAAACTAAAAATAAAATACTAATATTTACTTCGTTTTTTTTAATATGAATTTTCATAATTTTTAACCTTAAAATCAGCAGGCTTGTATTTTGGCGGGTTGCCGGCAAGTAAGTATATGCGATTCCGGGTTTAGCGCTGCCGATTGAAGAGCGTCAGTGAATGAAATGTCACAGTTTTTCATTGTGCTTTGAAAATGGCAGAGGGTAGCCTAGATTTATGCTTTTGAATAGAAATCGTATACAGTACAGTTTGTTGACCTAAAATGGTAATTGTGCATTAACAGCTGTCAACCATGTCGGTATACAAATGCGCTGTCAGAACTTATTTATACAGCACACTTTTTATTTTGGTCGTACATTTTTTATTTGTGTGCATGAATCCGCACTTCGAAATTACATTGGACAATAGTAGCCTAAACCATCTGGGTACCACATTTCGACTTACTGCAATTTTGGGACACATTAATTCTTTTTGATACTATTTACAATGAATACTATGCAAATTTTCAGAGATAATTCTTGAGGTGATGTACTGTAAACAGACAACTGAGAGCTAACAATTTGCTGCTGAAACACTTAATTGACATTATGTGACCATGCAAGACCATTAAGTGACGTACCATCAATAGGTATGTAACTTTGCTGAACTATATTAAGAGAATATATGAAGAGTTCAGATGCAAAAGCCTCTAAGTGCCGTCTGAGATTTTCTTCTAAAATGAGCATTTTTATCAGGCTCCTGTGTTTAGGTTCAGTAATTTTACTTTAATGGCAACGCACATGTCCTTTTCTATGCCATTAAAGTGAAAGAACTGAACATAAATATAGGAGCCTGATAAAAATGCTAATTTTAGATGAAAATTTCAGATGGCACTTAGAGGCTTTTGCATCTGAACTCTTCATATATTAATATATTATTAAATGTGAAATTTTATATAAAGAGTCGGGGAAAATGTAACAAGCATCACTGAGTGTACACACAGGCGTACGGCTGCGGGTGTCACTGTCCAAAAGTAATAATCTGGTCTATTTTGTTAATTCAAAATCATGTAAAGATATAAAAACATCCATATTGTAGTCAATAACTGACATTTATAATGGTTAGAACCAACATTGCATACCTCTATATCTGTATTGGAACACACAATGCAGTCTTACTAATTTAGGCAATATTGACTCTGATGATTGTAGAAAATAAGTGATATTTCTCCTTAATTAAAGGTGTTAAATTTGAGTGGCAAATATTGTTGCTCATCATTTTGGCTTATGAGGCCATTCCCAGACAATTTGTAATCTATATCAATTAAGGATAATTTATTAGTAGAGAACATTAAAGAAAGTTTCCATATTCCCAATGAGTGGTAGACCCAGCAAATTAAAGTTCAGTCTGTGTAAAGCCAAAGGAATTTAAAAAAAGGACACCTACATTTAGGGATCTACAGGCATTGATTAACAGGTACATTTTTATTTATTCCTGGCAGTATGAACAGAAAAGTACTGAAAATGTATGGAGTACATAGGGGACTAGCAAAGAGAAAACATGTTCCTTTAAAAAAGAAGAATACAACCAAACCAAAGTAGAGATGTGTGGTCATTATGCACCATCATGCAGTGTATCACTACTAACACCTCTTACCACCCTTCAAGCACAGTGGTAGAGAAGAGATGATTTAGGTATGTTTTGCATCCATGGGACCTGAACAGCTTGAACCTCTTTTAAAGTATTCTACAGACAAATGTGAGACCATCTGTGACCACTACAGCTCAGCTGAAATTAGATTGTATAACATGACACTGATTCCAATCGAAGTTTGAATTGCTGAAAAAGGAAAAGAATCAAAGTGTTGCAATGGCTGAATCACAGTTTAGAGCTCTGTCTCATTATAATGCTGTTGGGGTGCCTTAACACAGTTTACACTGCAAGCTGTTAACAGGGTGATGCAGCCTGCCAGATAAACAATTATCCCTTTATTAATCAATGTACTTAAAGGTGAAGTATGCAGTTTCAGTATGTAGTGTCACCTAGCAGAATTAGAAAAATAAAGCATATTTTCAAACAACCGATAGCTTACCTGTCAAGAAGTTCAACATCTCGATTGAAACCCAAACATTCCATCAAATTCCTCCATCTTGTACAAGCACCTCCAATGTTTAACCTTGCTTTACCCCGTTGTCTGTCTCTGCTAATACAAGCCTTCAAATTTTAGCTTGCATTTTTGTAATAGAATCTGAATTTCTTTTCACATGCAACATGTCAGTCAAGGGCTAAACACCCTCTGGCTCAGTCTGCTACAGTAGCCACGCCTCAAAATCTTGCTATTGGTTGAGCTGGAAAGAAATGGCTATGCTTGTATCCACCTATTTTTGCAATAGTTTCCATGGGATGGAAACTGTGCTTTATTTGGAATTGTTTTACACAATATTTTAATTTTAGCAAAATTAATCTTAAATTCGCATCTTTGGATGCAAAACATGGCTAGCGTTTTGATAGTGCCTGGGAGGCTCAATGTTTAGACATTTAGGGGCGATACAACCATGACTGAACAATTAACGTGATTAAAAGAATGTATTTTACATAATAAATTTTACAAACTTCACCTCTAAAGTTCTAATTCAATAACATTTTAAAACATTAAAAAAATCGTAAAAACACTTTTGGCAAGTGCTGTTATCCCATAAATTGTCAATTAAAATAATGTTTTATTGATTATAATTGCCAAAAACAAACAAACAAACAAACAAACAAAAATTATATAACAATTGAACTTGAGAATACAGGGGTAGCTGGTGAAGTATACATGCTCTGATGTGACATGCTAAACCCCATATACAAGTATTTCAGCTTTTTGCTAATTATTCTGTAAGTATTATTCATGCAGTTTTGTTAATATATGTACTTTTATAAAATGAGTTTGTCCCACTGCAGTACCATTTAAAATAAAATTATGAAGGCAAACATGTGATTTAAAAATTGTGAAATAATGAAACTGTGACTAGTTATCGGGCCAAAGATAGATATGTTATGTGTCAATACCCACTATTTCACGTTGTTTGAAATGAGAGCAGATCGGTCTGTGTGGTTGCAGTACTCTGGTGGTAATGCCCCTGGACCCTAGACAAGAATCTGGGCTCAACACATAATGGTTACAAATCTTCCAAATGCATTAGGCTACCAGCTCCCCTTGCTACAGTAACTATTGATCTGCCAAAGCATTTGTCACACCTGTCCTCCTCTACAACCCGCAGACCCTTGGGTCATGCAGCTACGCATTCTGTGCAATACAAATTTGTTGATGTGATAGGCTGTCATAAGACTTCTCTTTTTTCAGTACAGGGACAAAACTGTTTATTTTTTCAGAACGGAAAAGATTTCACTTTCAGTGTAACCCATCTAGTTTATTCAGACATGGCCATATCAAATTCAAGGACTGTGAGTCTGTGAGACTATTTCAAGTGGCGTTGTGTATTTTCAAGGCTCATACACAAATTGAGCATTTTTACTGAGTATTGGTTTGCTTATAAGAAAATACAGTATTTTCTTAAAAACACAATTCCTGCCAAGTTATACACAAAGTCTTCAGTAATTTTACTGGCCTAAGATGTGCTTGTAATTATAAATTATTGTAAACAAGAACCATACAGAAACATGAACAATATTTGTCTGCAGGTACAAAACCATTTTATAGAGAATATGAAAAGAATGTCCAAAACATAATAGATAGAAATGTGCAATGTGACTGCAAACTCTTCCTTCCACTTGTGAAACCAAAAAGAATTTAGCACAAAATGTTTGCAGTTTACCAGTGTTTATCTATCTTAGTCTTACCCTTAAAGCTATACTATATGTGGATAGCAGATATCATGCAGTGCTCTTGAGAGCTGGCTGTTCTTTACTTACTTTTGACCCTGTGTTGCATGAGCGACCACTAACATTTCTGAAGTACACATGGTTTCTCAGGGCTGAATCACCTATACTGCATAATGCTTGGCAGTATTAAATAGATAATTTGCAGTGGATATCACTCACATCGGCCTGTTCAATCAATAATATACTGACATTTTCTGCCATGCTATATTAAAGTTGCATTTACCTAGCAGTTGTAGCAGCAACCATTGGCAATAATTTGATAAAGGCCCACAACATCGATCCACTTACTGTGTTCTACTATTACTAATCTGACAACTCCGAGTTATTTCCTTTGTATTTGTAAACTAAACATAGACATGGTTTTATATGTTTGGATTGACTGATGCTGTTTTCAATTATACTGATTTTGAAAATGTTTTCAGTAGCCTACTCAGATTCATAGTAGGAATGCCACAGTGAGGACATTTTCCAACCAATTAATAAACTTGGTTACACCACACATTTTACAAGATAAGATATTTCTTTTATTAACCAAAATGCAGGTGACGTATGAAGCCCTGCACATGTCAAGCACACAAAAAATATATTTATTGTGGACACAGATTAAGAATTTGTTCCTGCTCCCTATATTTATTAAAATGTGGCCACATTGTACTAATTAATTCCCTAGTTTTGATTTAATTAAAATGAGGGAACGATTTAGTACAATATGACCATGATTTAATAAAACAAGAGAACAAATTCTTAATTTAAGGCCACAGTTTAATTAAAGAACAAATTTGGTTGTGGGAACTATACAGTATATATATATATATATATATATATATATATATAGTGTATACTACCACATCATGTGTAGGGCTCCATAAATACCCATGTTGTAACAAATAAATTAAAGATCTTTGGATTTTCCCCTTACTTTAAAAATGCTTATTTTGTTATTCTTCTTTTTTAATTAAAAAAGACAAACACACTTATATTAAAGCTATGACACATGAAACAAATGCGATTCAGGATAATGCCAAAAATCTTTACTTGTAATGTGTCATGCAAAGAAAATATGTATGTATATGTATATGTATATGTATATGTATATGTATATGTGTGTGTGTGTGTGTGTGTATGCATGTGTATTAGGGCTGCACCATTAATCGAAATTAAATCGCAATGGCGATGAGGCAGAAGCTGCGATTTTCATCCGTATCTTTCAGTGAAGCACGGTTCTGTGATCAGCAGTAAATCTCCATCCGAAGGCCAGATGGCGCTGTCACGCAGAAACTCCAGATATGCCTGCAGAAGAACCCCAGGAAATACCTATAGCGGTTGCTGAATAAACAGAAGATTTAACTGCCTTTATTATTTAAATGTTACTAATAAACACACGACTACGGCAATATATGGTTTATCTGAGTTCATCTTATTATAATTTTTATTATAATAAAGTATATAATAATGCAATGCTAATCGACATAGCCTTTATCACTGCTTAGAATACTATGAAATACGTTGCATGCCTTGTTCTGTGTAAGAAGCCACATCATCTCACAGAAGAATTTATTTCAAACACTCGGCTGACATTATGAAGTGAGTTTGGAGTAAAAACATGTTATTAAATGTGGTATTTTCACGTGCTTTCAGAAGGAGCAGCATTTACTACACAGAGCCGTAGTTCACTGACAAGCTACGCAAACAGCTTTCATAATCACAGAACGATTTCTTCGATTTCATAATTGCGCGATTAAATCATCTGCGATAATGAACGCGATTTTGCGTAGCTTGTCAGTGAACTACAGCTCTGTTTAGTAAATGCTGCTCCATCTGAAAGCATGTGCTGGAGATTTACTACTAATCACAGAACCGGCTTTACATGATATTCTAATTTTTTGAGATGTACCTGTATATATATATATTCTCAAATATATTTCATAATCAAACTATCATAAAAGTGTAACTTTAATTACCTCATCTGTCGACATCATGCCAGTGAATTGCAGAGCTTGTGCAAACATATCCACATCGCTGTGATCAGATGCTTTCTTAACTGCTGTTTTCTCACTTCTGCTATTTATGAGGCAGATACCTGCAGAGCAAAGACCTGTGGGCTTGAATTATTTGGTAAACAAAAAATTTTGAACTGCCATTCAGACTCAAGTGAGATTGTGACAGTTGCCTGAAGCTGAAATATGGGGCATCAGTATTCACTGGCCTGACTCTTCCTGACAGACCTCTTTTGCTTTTTACTCGTTTTAGCCTCTCTTTGCTGAAAGACAAAATTGCTTAAAGCAGTTTAATACAATAGTTTTAAATTCTACAAATAAACATCAAACTTTTATTTGAAATAATGGAAAATATGCAATATAGATAATCCTTTTTGAAAATGTCTAAAGATCACATTTAACAGTGTTTTTAATGATTAATTTTAAGTGAGTGCTAGGTGAAGGCAAAGTTCATCTAAATGGAAAGGTAAGGGAAATGGCCATGCACAGTTGTTAATAGTATATTCACTATCAACCAATACAAAAATAAAAAATAATAATATTTATAAATGTAACCAATATCAGGGTTTCTGCTGGTCTTAAAATGTGTTCATTGACTTCTACAAATTAAGGTCTGAAAAAAAGTCCAAAAGTCCAAAAAAAAAAAACTTTCTCAGTATTATTGTTTTGCAATACAAGTATTTACACATCCGTAAATCCAGATACATTGGAGATGCAAATGATTAATAAATTGAGTTTATGCTTAAAATAAGAACAAATATCTGTGTGACGAGAGGTGCGGGGCCGAGAGCCGTGGGAACGGAGCGAGGTCGGTGGAGTAAATGCTAATGCACGACACCTGCGCCACTCACCGGTCTCGAGTCCCACGGAGGAGCTCCGGAA
>NW_015539872.1:153227-155220 GCF_001515605.1 Sinocyclocheilus anshuiensis
CCGGGGGGGCGGCCGAACTCGCTGCCGGCCGCCTGGGATGTGGAGGGACGGCTGCCGTCCGTGAAGGAGCAGAGGAGTCGCTGCCTTTCGCCTGAGGCCGGAGCCTGCTGCCATCTGCCATGATGGGGAGGAACAGGGAACGGGGGACTCCTGCCGGCTGCCCGAACCCGGAGGAGCCGTCGCCTTCCACTGAGGGCTGTCCAGTGCCGCCGCCTGAGTTTACCCAGCTGGTGGAGGGCCGAGCGGCAGTGTGTCTGGCAACCGGAACAAGATTTTTTTTTTTTCCTCTCTCCCCTCTCTCGTCTCTGTCTCTCCTCATCCTTCCGTCTCCTTTTCTCTTGCCTCGTCTGTCTGTCCTTACCCCCAGGTACGCCGCGGCTGCTGTGATCGGTTATTAATGCCCAGGAGTTCGTATAGTTCGCTTAACGTACGTGACATAAACGCCGTGCCCTGATCAGTGAGAATCTCTTTGGGGATCCCCACTCGGGAGATGACTCGAAACAGTGTGTCCGCCACATTCTTTGCAGAGATGGTGCGCAGCGGCACTGCCTCCAGGTATCGTGTTGCATAGTCCACCAGAACTAATGCAAAACGATGCCCGCGTGCTGAACATTCTAATGGCCCGATGAGGTCCATACCAATTCTCTCGAAGGGGACCTCTATCAGTGGTAATGGACGCAATGGCGCTTTAGAACTGGCCGGAGGATTTACCAGCTGACATTCACGACACCCCGCACACCACTGGCGGATGTTCTCGTGAATGCCCGGCCAAAAGAACCGGGCCATGAGTCGTTCACGTGTCTTTACCTCCCCCAATTGGCCTGCCGTGGGACTACTATGAGCCACCTGGAAAAGCATTTCCCGACGGCTTTTTGGGACTAATAACTGGGTTGTATTTCTTTTTGTCTCCCAAGAAGCATCCGCACACAAAACCCCCAATAACTGCGTAAAAGCTGGCCAATCTGTCCCCAAAATCAGCGGATGCCTAAGAGGGGAATTAACCGCCACCTTCATTCTATGCGTTTTCCCCCGAAATCGAATACTAACAGCCACTAACGGGTAGTCCACCACATCCCCATGCACACACCTCACCTTTACTTCTGGCTCGTATCCAATGCCCTTTGTTGCATCAGGCTTTGATGAATGGAGGTTTGGTTACAGCCTGAATCCACCAAAGCCTGATAAGTACCCCCCTCGATACTCACAGGTATTTGGTACTGCCCGGCTTGATCGGGGGCATCCGCCGGGGAGTCGGGGATCCGGATCAACGCTCCCACGTCCATCATTGGACACTGGTCCAGAAAATGACCCGGGTCCCCGCATCCCCAGCAGGCCGGCCCAGGCCTTCCCGCCGCCCCAGCGGCAGAAGGATGGCCAAGAGATTGGCGGAGAGAGGAGAAAGGCGGCGATGGAACGGCAGCATGGAAGCGTCCCAGAGCTGTTGGGCCATCACGAATGGCCGGCCGCTGTCCCCCAGCTTCCTTGACCGGAAGCGTTGCCGATGTTGTTCGGGGGTACGGCTGTCTGGTCCCCTGGAAGACCCCACCCCGCTGTGGGGTTCGTGGGGGCGCATTACTACGTGACCTGGGAGGAGGAATAGGGCGAGAGAGAGACAGAAGGGAAGAAGGGGGGGAAGAGAGAGAGAGATTAAAAAGGGGCTCGCCAACCCCCGGGCACGCCACCAGATGGTCTTCAGCCAGCTGGATGGCCTGCGACAGCGACGTCGGGCGGTGGCACTGGACCCACTCGGCCGTCCCCCGTGGTAGCCGAGCGACGAACTGCTCCAGCACCACCAGATCGACCACTCCCTCTCCCTGCGTTCCTCTGCCAACAGCCACTTGCGGCAAGCGTCCCGGAGCTGTTGGGCCATCACAAATGGCCGGCCACTGTCCCCCAGCTCCCTTGACCGGAAGCGTTGCCGATGTTGTTCGGGGGTACGGCCGACTCGTTGAAGGATGGCCCGCTTCAGATCATCGTAGGCCAGGAGGTTCGC
>NW_015539872.1:155844-157500 GCF_001515605.1 Sinocyclocheilus anshuiensis
AGGGGCCCCGAGATGTTGGGCCATCACGAATGGCCGGCCGCTGTCCCCCAGCTCCCTTGACCGGAAGCGTTGTCGATGTTGTTCGGGGGTACCGCCGACTCGTTGAAGGATGACCCGCTTAAGATCATCGTAGGCCAGGAGGTTTGCGACAGGCAGCTGTTGGGCTGCCACCTGTGCTTCCCCAGTCAGCAGCGGGATCAGGCGCACCGGCCATTGGGTGCGCGCCCAGCCGCACGCCTCCGCTGTCCTCTCTAAGCGGAACCGATCCTCCTGCTCCAGCTTGAGGTCCATCAGCGCCTGATGTTGGGTTTGGTGAAGCCCGGTGAGCGACTTCACGAGCTCTGCAAGCGGCGTTGGCTGAGCTGGCTGCATGGCGGCGTCCTCCTTAACAAACTTACGAACCATGGATTTTAACGTGCGATTAAATCGTTCCACGAAGCCTGGAAAAGCATTTCCCGACGGCTTTTTGGGACTAATAACTGGGTTGTATTTTTTTTTGTTTGGGTATCTTGGGTCACCCGATACAACCTATCTTTTATAAGGGAAAAATACGGATACGAGAGAGGTTGGTCAGGCTGGAGAAGCTGGCCGTCGATGGTGCGGACCCGGTCATACGCATTTTTAAGCATCTCATCACGAGACTGCTCCAGTGGAAAGTCATCCAGCTCAGGGGATATAAGCTCTGCCGCGCCCAGCCGCACGCCTCCGCTGTTCTCTCGAAGAGATCCACGAACGCCTCCGGGTCGTCCTGTGGACCCATCTTCATCAGCGGAACGTGGGCGATGGAGGGGGCCGCTACTGGGGCGACCTCCCGGCCAAGCCAGCTCCGCAGGACCCGCCGGTCCTCATCTTGCTCCTGGACCAACAGGCGGAACCGATCCTCCTGCTCCAGCTTGAGGTCCATCAGCACCTGATGTTGGGTTTGGTGAAGCCCGGCGAGCGACTTAACGAGCTCCGCAAGCGGCGTTGGTTGAGCTGGCTGCATGGCAGTTAAATCGTTCCACCAAGCCATCCGTTTGTGGGAGCGGAGGAGTCGCCGCCGTTCGCCTGAGGCCGGAGGCCGGAGACCGGAACAAGATATTTTTTTCATAAAATAAACAAATACAAAATGAAAGTAAAGCGGCAGGCGGCAGCGGACGACTGCCGCACACAAAACACAAAATAAAATCCAGGCCTGGTCCTCTCTCGTCTTTCACTGTCATAACTCCTCCTTTTATCCTTCCGGAGCTCCTCCGTGGGACTCGAGACCGGTGAGTGGCGCAGGTGTCGCGCTCGTCACAATCTGTCAATGGGAAATTAAAACTTGTTATCCCTTTGAATAAAGTTGATTTTCCTGAGCCCATTGGCATATATGGCATATATTTTTAATCATAAACTCATTTCATCTTGATCATTTTCTTAGAAAACAAGACTTAATTTTTTTAATTTTTTTCGCTTCTCTAGTAAATGCATCTTGATTTTAGAAATCTTAAACAATTTGCACTGAAAAAAAAATACTGGGCAGGAACGCAACTTTTTCAAATGAATTAAAAAGTAACAAAGAGATTTGTTGCAAGTTAAATTTTCTAACTTTGAAATGATGCTAGTACAACTCTGTTCTCCCTAGATGCTTACTTACATTTAGAGATCATACTAATGCATTGTGTTCCCTTCGAT
>NW_015539872.1:160931-161532 GCF_001515605.1 Sinocyclocheilus anshuiensis
TGCTCGGAGATCCATGACATAATGAATTTCACTACAGCTGTTTGAAGGCCCCTCCTCCCGAGCCTCTCTAATGACGTCAAGCACCCCGCGGGGCTGACGACCATAGAGAAGCTCGAATGGGGAAAACCCAGTGGAGGCTTGTGGAACCTCCCGCACCGCGAACAACAGGGGCTCGAGCCATTTATCCCAATTTTTGGCGTCCTCCTTAACAAACTTACGAACCATGGATTTTAACGTGCGATTAAATCGTTCCACCAAGCCATCCGTTTGTGGGAGCGGAGGAGTCGCCGCCGTTCGCCTGAGGCCGGAGCCTGGGAACCGGAACAAGATATTTTTTTCATAAAATAAACAAATACAAAATGAAAGTAAAGCGGCAGCCCCTCGCGGACGACTGCCGCACACAAAACACAAAATAAAGTCCAGCCCTGGTCCTCTCTCGTCTTTCACTGTCATAACTCCTCCTTTTATCCTTCCGGAGCTCCTCCGTGGGACCCGAGACCGGTGAGTGGTGCAGCTCATCATCAATTACTCCACCGGCCTCCCTCCGTTCCCACGGCTCTCGGCCCCGCCCCCACTAGTCACAATGCGGTTTAAGGTTCAA
>NW_015539872.1:161826-162274 GCF_001515605.1 Sinocyclocheilus anshuiensis
ATTCCTTACCTTTTGTCTTAAAAAAAATCTTGAAGTCTTAAATTTACCTCCATCGAAGCTGAAGAAACCCAAGAAACCCTCTGAGATTATATCAGAAGTGCCCAAACTGTTTCTAACAATTTCATTAGTTAATTACTTCACTTATATTATCTGTATTTCAATGCAAAAACAAAATAAGAATCAAGATATTGTGCAGTGGCATTGTTTGTTTGTTTATTTATTTATTTATTTTTGTTCTTATTTTTCACCCAGTCTTGTGATATGGCATAGTAGGCCTAATCATAGGTCATCACAGGCCAACTTTGGTCCACAGGCCCTGGTTTGTGCATCTACTATGCATCCTTTTTTTTCTTTCTTTTATAGCAGGATCCATTACCAATAAAATTAGTACTTTAAACTTCCTTTCTTATATTTAAGTCTTCAGCACAAATGGAAGAGTTTTTTTTTC
>NW_015539872.1:169228-175781 GCF_001515605.1 Sinocyclocheilus anshuiensis
TGGCAACAGCCACTTGTGGCCAGCGTCCCGGAGCTGTTGGGCCATCACGAATGGCCGGCCGCTGTCCCCCAGCTCCCTTGACCGGAAGCGTTGCCGATGTTGTTCGGGGGTACGGCCGACTCGTTGAAGGATGGCCCGCTTAAGATCATCGTAGGCCAGGAGGTTCGCGACAGGCAGCTGTTGGGCTGCCACCTGTGCTTCCCCAGTCAGCAGCGGGATCAGGCGCACCGGCCATTGGGTGCGCGCCCAGCCGCACGCCTCCGCTGTTCTCTCGAAGAGATCCACGAACGCCTCCGGGTCGTCCTGTGGACCCATCTTCATCAGCGGAACGTGGGCGATGGAGGGGGCCGCTACTGGGGCGACCTCCCGGCCAAGCCAGCTCCGCAGGACCCGCCGGTCCTCATCCTGCGCCTGGACCAACAGGCGGAACCGATCCTCCTGCTCCAGCTTGAGGTCCATCAGCACCTGATGTTGGGTTTGGTGAAGCCCGGTGAGCGACTTCACGAGCTCTGGAAGCGGCGTTGGCTGAGCTGGCTGCATGGCGGCGTCCTCCTTAACAAACTTACGAACCATGGATTTTAACGTGCGATTAAATCGTTCCACCAAGCCATCCGTTTGTGGGAGCGGAGGAGTCGCCGCCGTTCGCCTGAGGCCGGAGCCTGGGAACCGGAACAAGATATTTTTTTCATAAAATAAACAAATACAAAATGAAAGTAAAGCGGCAGCCCCTCGCGGACGACTGCCGCACACAAAACACAAAATAAAATCCAGGCCTGGTCCTCTCTCGTCCAACACTGTCGTCACTCCTCCTTTTATCCTTCCGGAGCTCCTCCGTGGGACTCAAGACCGGTGAGTGCAGCAGGTGTCGTGCATTAGCATTTACTCCACCGGCCTCGCTCCGTTCCCAAGGCTCTCGGACCTGCCCCTCTCGTCACAATCTGTCAATGGGAAATTAAAACTTGTTATCCCTTTGAATAAAGTTGATTTTCCTGAGCCCATTGGCATATATTTGTTATTCATTTAATCATAAACTCATTTCATCTTGATCATTTTCTTAGAAAACAAGACTTAATTTTTTTCTGTCATTTTGCTTCTCTAGTAAATGCATCTTGATTTTAGAAATCTTAAACAATTTGCACTGAAAAAAAAATACTGGGCAGGAACGCAACTTTTTCAAATGAATTAAAAAGTAACAAAGAGATTTGTTGCAAGTTAAATTTTCTAACTTTGAAATGATGCTAGTACAACTCTGTTCTCCCTAGATGCTTACTTACATTTAGAGATCATACTAATGCATTGTGTTCCCTTAGATTTATTCCTTACCTTTTCTTGATTTTGTCTTAAAAAAAATCTTGAAGTCTTAAATTTACCTCCATCGAAGCTAAAGAAACCCTTCAATATAGCTGAGATTATATCAGAAGTGCCCAAACTGTTTCTAACAATTTCATTAGTTAATTACTTCACTTATATTATCTGTATTTCAATGCAAAAACAAAATAAGAATCAAGATATTGTGCAGTGGCATTGTTTGTTTGTTTATTTATTTATTTATTTTTGTTCTTATTTTTCACCCAGTCTTGTGATATGGCATAGTAGGCCTAATCATAGGTCATCACAGGCCAACTTTGGTCCACAGGCCCTGGTTTGTGCATCTACTATGCATCCTTTTTTTTCTTTCTTTTATAGCAGGATCCATTACCAATAAAATTAGTACTTTAAACTTCCTTTCTTATATTTAAGTCTTCAGCACAAATGGAAGAGTTTTTTTTTTTCAGATCATATTGCAAATGTTGTTTTAAGGAATGTTTTGTCCTGATAGGTTTGACAACTTTACAAGCACAAGAGAGCGATGTGTTGACTGTAAGTAAAAGTTCTTGTTGTGCAGAGCTTTTTTTAAATACTTGTAAGCCCAGAGAGGTCATTGATCTCAAGACTAATTTGTTATACTGTAACCCACAGAAAACATGTGTTCTTTCAACAGTGCAGTGTGACAATACATTAGGGCTTTCCCTATAGCTAACATAGACATGCAGTCCCTTCTCTTATGAGACGGCTCCAAACCCCTTTTTTTACTCTGTAATGGTTAATACCCAAATTTCTGAATCACAAACAATGAAATTCTCAAGTGTCGGTTCCCAATCTGTCTTAGCCAGCCGAAGGGTGAATTTGCTGCTATATAATGCTAATTAATCATATGTTAGCTGAAAACAAAACTGGGTTTTGAAACTAGCTGCTTAGTGAAGGATAAGAGAATAAATTATATCCTCAAGGAAGCTTCTGTAAGCAGGGCAGACAAGAAAAGTAAAGGTGAACTAGATTCAGGAGTGTGAACCGATATGACAGCCTTCAAAGCCTTTTGAAGCTATTATGAGACGAGTTGGGAAGTTAAAAAGGACATTTATATGATGAGAGGATTTATTCTCATACACAGATTATTGGGGCACAAAACACTTCAGTACTTTATTCCAGCATTATTTTTTTTGTTTTAGCATTTGTGTTTTTAAGTGCTTCGCTGCTCCTGGAAAATAAGATTATAGGTTTACCTGAGGTACTAAGTATCGTTTCGCTCCCTAACCAAGGCAGAATTCAAGCTTGTATTTTTCCTTACTCTCTTTCTTTTTCATTAAAGGTGCACTCAGTCGTTTTTGTTTGTTTCTCTGGCTGATATGAATGTGGTCTTTGGTTACTGATGTGTAAAAATGTGGAAAAGTAGTCATATAGTTTATTGCATAAAGAAGAGCAGGGGGTCACTGAGAAGTGTCATGCCATCTCAACATGTCTGCCTTTCAATGCCACTCAATGTGCTTCCCAGATATGAAAATATTTCAACAAAATAAAAAGAAAAATGTTGATTTAAAAACAATGTAAAAAGCAAAACTAAAAATGTAAAGTAAATAAAAAAATAGTTATAAAATGTAATGCAGTAAATGATGAAAAGACAAAAATATACTAATTGCTAGGTAAATATATTCTAAAAAGCTAAAAATAGATGTCTCTGCCTGCTTATTATAAATGTAAATGCCTGCAGCTCTTCTAATTTCAGTTGTTAAAGTCACTAAAAAAATAAAATTTCACAATTCTTAATTTGATGGAATATTGCAACATTTATTTTAATGTTTTAAATGTTGTGCACATAATCTTTAATTGAAAGACTTAAACATTCCCAGTCTTGATGGTGTGTACACTGACGTGAGGACGGGCCAATAATCACTCCTCTGTCACTCACGTGAAACCGCATCAATTAGCAGAAGACAGCAGTACAAAAATCTAATCAATTCCTGATCAAGTTCCATTTTCTCACCAGAGAAGCTGTTTCAATCGGATATTCATCATATATAGAGAAGAAAAGATGTTTGCACTTTTCATTTCATGCTGACTTTAAAAGTTTCCATTTTGACTTCATGATGGCTAAAAGCAACTTCATAAGCCTTACTCAATAAATCTCTCCGAATTTCTATCCTTATGCTCAAAGTAGGAGAAGTGTGTGGAAGTGTTCGGAAGAAAAGATGTTTGCACTTTTCATTTCATGCTGACTTTAAAAGTTTCCATTTTGACTTCATAATGGCTAAAAGCAACTTCATAAGCCTTACTCAATAAATCTCTCCGAATTTCTATCCTTATGCTCAAAGTAGGAGAAGTGTGTGGAAGTGTTCAGCAATTAATCATCCAAAATGTCATATAATACATAGCAATATGGGCACAAAATATGCCAGAATACAAGAAGTACAGCCTGGATACTCTTACCAATGTCATAGAAAAAAATCAGGGTTTTTAAATGATGATATAGTTTTGATCTATTATACTGTCAAAAGTGAAAATGTGCAGAAGGATGTTTCTGACCCTTAAGGACTTGGTGTAACCTAATGCAGTCACGTTTATTCAGCCATATTGCATTCTTAATAAATAAAGCCAGTTAACTGGAATGTTACCACATGCAGCACATTTTGTTTACCTGCCAAAAAGCTGAACAAACACTTATTCCATAATTTTTTTTTCTTCTCTCACCCAGCTCTACTTATGTTCTCTTCCCCTGTGATGGCAGTGTGGGGGAAAACTGGCACTGTTCAGGACACCCCTCTGCCTGGTCCTGTCCTTGGGTTGTGACATTTTTCCTTTTAACTCCCTGCAAATTTACAGACAGCACTGGATGCTGAGCAGGCCACTCTATTAATACATCTCCTCTCAATTACTACGGCTGCCCGCCAGCTCGGGCCCTCGCTCGTGTGTGTCTTTATCCCGCAGGTCTTGGCGCTGTAGATCAGGGACCCAGACCTGTGACGGTAAACCTGTTATCAATCTCTGTTATCGCCTCGCTATGGTGTCCCACGGCTGACGTTTTTGCTCACTGGATTTGTGGGCATGGTGATTACTTAAGAATATCAAAACACAGGCAGAGGGTTTGTTTTCACCTGCGTGAGTGTGTGTGTGTGTGTGTGTGTTTTGATTTTCTAAAGGCCTTTACCAGAGTGACATTGCTAAACATGTCAGTTTGTTTAAAGAGCTAAGGTCTTTCATAGTACAAAGAAGTCTTAGAAGAGGCCCATAGGTGATTGGGAACGGAAATCAATGCAGAATACTTGCACTCTGAAAAACACTGGATTAATAATAACCCAATTTGGATTGTTTTTAGCCCAGCTGCTGGGTAAATATAGGACAGTCGATCTGAGGTTCGCAGTTTCTCCATCGAACAGCAGCCCATCACCGATAACAGAGAACGGTTGATTACGTTTGACTTAAATATTACTTTTAAATGTTAACATTTTTTCTTCTAAAATGCTTGTTAAGCAGGTTTAAATGTATTTATTATTGTAAACTGCTGTATTGATCCAAATAAATTCAATGAATATTTTTGTGTATGGGTGTTCTTGCTTATTAATAAACCTTTCGAACATTTAACCCAACCAGCTAGGTCAAAATAACCAAGCACGTGTTCTGTCTAATATTTAGTGCTTGGTTGCCAAATAACCAATTTTTAACCCAGCATTTTTAAACCCAGTGTACATTTAAACTTGTTTAACAAGCATTTTAGCAACAAGCAAATTAAACATTTAAGAAATAATCAACCGGTGTCTGTAACAGTTCTGGATCTCTTAGCCGAAACATTCTGTGACTCCATAACCAGCCCATTAAGAAACAGTGCACCGCTCTGAGAACATATTTTAACAACCAAAGTAATTACATGCAATATTTGTATGAATAAAATCATTTATTTTATGCAAGGGCATCAGGTGTTTCGACCACATGAAAAGACTGTTGCGACACTCGTTAGGTATCTGACATCGTGTCCCTGTACTGTATGTCGCTTTGCATAAAATAAAATGATTTACAGCACAGTTGCGATTTTATAGATGAAAAAAAAAACATACACAAACCTGTATTTCAACAACGATATGCACCAATTTACTGGCACTGAGAACCTCTCTCTCAAAGAGGATGAAAAAAACACGTTTAGTAACTCAATTGCTGGGTTGTTTCATTGGGGGTTGAGGGGGGTGCATTTGACCCAGCCCCTGGGTAACACAAAAATGACCCAACAGGCTCAACTCAGCATTTGAGTTGAAAAAAAAATAACTATAACTATTATAGAGTGTGAAGGTCTGAAATCACAACAAATGCAGAAAACATGAGGCACTGAAAAATGTGGATATAGTGACAGCGGTTGACATTAAAAATAGTCGTTTCTACCTGATCTCCACTTTATTGACTTTTGTTGATGACCTGAGTGTAGTCAGGTTAGTTTATGCATATTAACAACCTGGGGCCGTATGTATTAAGCCGCTCAAAGTAAAAGTTTAGTCTTAAGTGTGTCAAAATTCTAAGAATGACGTAATTTTACTCTTATTCCTAGACTTAAGAATAAGAGTGATTCATAAAGGTTCCTAAGTGTTAAAAGAGGTCTCAGCTCCTAAATTATTTAAGAGAGCTGGAGAGGTCTCCTAACGTAGTTAGGAGTAATAAGATGGCAGAAAAGAGGAGACGACAAACACTTTCCAGCGAAAATATATTGGACTTATATGATAATATGGAGTTGATAAAACGATACAAACTTAATTGTAAAAATCAAAAAGTATTTTTTGATAAAAACTTTAACTGATAAAATAAAAAATGTAATAACCTCTTCCACTCAACAAGTCAATGCTCTAACAGCAGACATGAAAGTAGTAATTAAATTTTTTTGGCTGGAAAATTGGAAAAATGCAGCAATGCACCGGTGATGACACAGTAAGCAGGTTCTTACATATTGTGGCACTAACCCCACCAAACACAACAGTGGCCAAAAGTGATGTTTTGATTTTTTTTTTATGACCCCACATTTCACTTAAACCGTTAAAATACAAAGGACAAAAAAACACTGACCAGTGTTGCCAACTGCTTTCAATTGAAAGTAGCTAAAACTGGTCACTTAATGAAAATACGTACCTCTGTGCACTTTTTGTGCAACACTGTTTTTATGTACCTTACTGCAAGTTTCGCCACATTTTCAAAGAGAAATGTCCACTGAAAGGGGGGAAGTCGTGGCCTAATGGTTAGAGAGTCGGACTCGTAACCCAAG
>NW_015539872.1:175855-179090 GCF_001515605.1 Sinocyclocheilus anshuiensis
TTGGATGGGTTAAATGCAGAGCACTAATTCCAAGTATGGGTCACCATACTTGGCCACATGTCACTTTCACTTCACTGAGTCGCACTAAAACACTGGTTCAATTCATGATCCATGGCACGTTTTTATTACGTTGATATAGGTACGTATTGCTGTGTTTTAAACCGTGGTTACACGGGATTCGAACCGGAGCTCCTCACTTCTCAAGTATGTCTCGTACTCCGTGAGCTACCGAACAAACCTACCGTCGATGAAAACCCATAGATATGAAGCTGGATATGTGCGATGCTAACGTTCAAAAGCATCAGTTTTCAAATCTCCCAGCATATTAATATTGTTTTGAAGTCATAACATGATATTCTTCAAGTAATTGTGCGAAAATTAAGCTTTATTAATCGAAACTCTGTAAATTTGTGTGAAAAGCATAGACTGTATAAAAACATGGATGTAGTGTCCGTGACGTCACCCGTAGGTTTCTGAAGAGTGGTTTTGAAGCTCAAAGTGGGCGGAGGTGGCCTTCACCATCTTGGCAGCGCGTCACCGCGCGTCACTCCCGGATAATCGAAAATGGGCAAAGAGGCGGGAGCTGGTTGCTGAAACCACACCCACCTAGCTCAACGCTGGTAACAGCAGCATGTCACTCAAGTGGCCACGCCCTTAATTATGCAGAACTTTAAGGCTTAATATAATTTAAACGGATGAGTTATAAAAAAATTCACCCCCCTCACAGTTGTCATGAAGGGCAAAATTAGCTATATAGACCAAAATCATTTTTTGTACCAGGCTGTAAAAAAATTTTTTCTGCTGTAAAGTTGGCCATTTTAACATGGGGACTCCCTTTTGGAGCTAGCCTCTAGCGGCCGGTCGATGAATTGCAGTTTTAGTCACTTCCGTGTTGGCTTCACGAGAGAGACCGGAAGGTTGCCGCTTGTTGAAAAGGAATAAAAGGTGTCGGAGTTTTACTGCCTCTAGTGTTCATTTATTTTGGAAACTGCAGTGATATGTACTTATTGGTACGTATTTCGCGTCTCGCTAAAAAGTGCACCCAGGTACATTTATGCCATGAGACCAGGTAGCATATTAAACAATATTTGACAGGTGACTAAAACTACTTTATTTATGTTACCTGTTGCAAATGTTAGTCTGAGTCCACCTTAAAAAATAATTTAGGCTACATTACTGTACAAAAGTTTTGGGTCAGTATAATTCTAATTATTATTATTATTTTTCTTTTTAATCAAGTGAATACCTTTATTCAACAAGGATAAATTAAATCAATCAAAAGTGACAGTAAAGATATGTTGAAGATTTTTATTTCTAATAAATGCTGTTCTTTTGGGGGAGGGGGGGATCATGGTTATATCACAGGCAGCACACACTCACACACACACATACAAACATTTTTCTACAATGAAACTTTTCAGAATTTTTTTTTCATAAGTTGTTTGTTACTGAACACGTGATTGTGGGAATCTAGAGTATCCAGTGCTTGAATGCCAGACTCATCACACCTCCAGTAATTGCTCTTCATTCCTCAGTGGATGAGATAAGATTTTATATCGATAATAAACATAGGCTTTCTGCCTAACTGAAACTAGTCTAACAAACAGAGCCAATTAAAGGATTTACTTGGGCTTTTTCAATTGCACCCCACTGCAAATAAGATTAACTCCAGCTCCATGAAATCACCTGTCACTAGGGATGTACATAATTGCTGTCAGTGGGCTGTAAGCAGTCCTGTTTACGTCTTATGAAACTTTTCTGCTTTTTACAATCTTTCATGTTGTGAGAAAATTAAAGCTTGCTAACTGAAGGTTCAATGTAATATTAATAGAAATGGTCTTGAAGCTGGTCTTGAAATTAGTGTTTGTAATTTTATAATGATTTAGTATTCACAGGTTGCTTGACACTGCTTTGTTCACTCACAAATATAAATCTTAAGTCCTTTATGCAGTGAATGTTGAGCTTGACTATTCTGTACATTTCTACTACATTACATTTACACCAAAAAACGTGTTACTTAAGAGTCTGGTTTTGGAGATGTGGTGTTTGTGTTTGGTTATCTATTTCAAGCACTTACAATGCCAAATATAGATCATTAGTTTGAAAATAGCAGATATATTGAAATACCTTCTTTCACACACATTTAATTGCAGTTGTTGACCACCTCAGATTTATAAATACATGGAAGTTCCTTTTTTTTTGTTGTATTGAGGTGTCTAAAAAATATTCACTCACTGGTATGACCAGACAGTGTTTCAGACTGCTTCAATACTGTCTGCAAACACTTAAATAAATAAATCTCACCTCTGTAATTTTGTGCCAGCTCAGATACCATCTATTTTGGTCTTTGTGTTGAGCTCACCCTGAAATTTATTTTTTATTTTTTTGGTTAAGACCCATTTCTCAGTGATGGTCTAACCATCCATGACAAGTAAAGAGAGATAAGATGCCAGTCTTCAATTTCAGGTCGGTTCTCACACTTGTGATGATTTATATGGTACACCATTTCTAAGAGTACAACAAGTTTTATAGCATAACATTTGTGTCTGTTGAGTTAATTTTAAATCTAGTGAATTTAGACATTAATTTGCCATAACAGACTTTCCTCTAGATCTTTATTGACATTATATACCACCAAACTTTACAGTTGGCTCAGTAGATTCAGACAGGTAGAGTTCTTCTGGCATTGGCCAAACCCATATTCATCCATCAGACTGCCAGATGGTGAAGCGTGATTCATCACTCTAAAGAACGTGTTTCCACTGCTTCAGAGATCAATAGCAGCGCGCTTTATACCACTCCAACTAACACTCAGCATTGCGCCTGTTGATATGACACTCACTTGCATCTGTTCAGCAAAAATAAAAATAAAAAAAATGTTCATGAGGGTCACAACAAGTTTTTGTGTTTGTGTTCTTGTGTCTGGAGCTCAAAAGTGAGTTGCAAATGAGGAATGATCTGTAGAGTTGTTCTCGTTACATTTTCATGGTAACAAAATTGTACAATTGGATATACATACATTCTCTTGTGCTTACCAATACCCAATTTATTTGATTAAAAACAGTAAAACAGTAATATTTTGAAATGTTATTACAATTTGTAATAACTGTTTTTGTAATTTATTCCTGTGATGGCAACGCTGAATTATCAGATGCCATTACATCAGTCTACATTGTCAAATGTTCCTTCAGAAATCATTCTAGGATGCTGATTTGGTGCTGCAAATAATAATAAC
>NW_015539872.1:179197-183662 GCF_001515605.1 Sinocyclocheilus anshuiensis
TTATTATAAAATAATTATTATTTATAATAATTATTATTAATTAATATATTATTGTGTTGAGTTGTTTAATAAAAAAAAATGCATTCTTGCTGAGTAAAGGTATGAATTTATATAAATAAATAAAACACCAGAAAATAATTGACCTCATGCCTTTGAACTTTACATGGAAACGATTAGTAATATATATATATATAGAGAGAGAGAGAGAGAGAGAGAGAGAGAGATTTTATTTTATTTTTACATTTTTTTTTTGTGTTATTCAACATTATGCCACAAGTGCTGTCATTTCAGATTAACTTTCTTTAGACACAGAATATTCCTTTAAAATTCTTGCTTGTAACACATTGCCCTTAATGTCACTGTGGCAATAAAAAAATGTCAACACAAAGAAAAGTGTATCCATACAAACCAAACATAATATATTATCCAAAATGGTTAAAAGGTAAGGTTGCATTAATATCTTTCTGTTTTTATCCTTGGAAGATGTCATACCATTTATTAAACTGGAGCTTTTGCCTCAAACTGAAGAGGAAAAACACTGGGCATAAACCATTATGCTCTCAAAGCACATTACTCATTATTTGATAGAGCACCTGAAGATCCTCAGCCATGCGTCATGTCCAGACCACTCATAATAGGGGCTGTTAATGGCTAAAAGGCATCAGTGCATGGACTGTTTAATGGAAGATTAGTTTTTGGGAAGGTTACTGTGCATTGTCTTCTAACATTCCTAGTTTTCATTTTATGGAATGTGTCTTTTACGCATATAAATGTCTCTGCGGGTGTTTTCCTGCTGTCTCGAGATGAGCTGTTACCCAAAAGTTGGGACTAGTTTAACCTTTAGGTCAGAACAAAGTGTAATTCTTTGTTCTCTCTTCAAAGAAATAGTAAGAGCCTTAACATCCTCCACATGTGGAACTGTCCAAAAAAACCTGCAGACTGTTTTTATGGAATAAATAGTTCAAAATCATCTGACTGGCCCAGTGTCACATCAAAGCAAGACATAGTATTCTTAATGCAGAAATGAATCATCTGTACATGTGTACACTTTTTAAATATATATTTTTCTTTTAGCTCTTATTTTGTGCTTTATAGTTTGTATTTCTTTTTCAAATCTTCCCCTACAAGACTTTGTAATTGCTACAGGCATAATGTAATGCTTGAATAATTTGATCCTAAAAAGAAGCCAGTAGATTAGAAACTAGATGAGAAAACAGATGTTCGTCTAGTGTGTTTTGTTGGAACAGTTTTCTTTATATTACACCACGTTTGAATATTACATAAACATTGTTCTTGTTTGGAATGTGATAAGTTGCTCTAAAAATAATTTTCATGGCTGTTATAGTTCTCACTTTACGTGTGTTAAAGGGATAGTTCATGCAAGAATGAAAATGGTCATCATTTACTTACCTTAATGTCTTTTCAGTCCTGCCTGACTTTATTCTGTGGAACATAAAATATATTTAGAAGAATATTGGTAACCAAACAGTTTTGGTTACCACTGACCTCCTTTGTATGGGTGAAGAACACTGAGACATTTCTCAGAATGTCTGCTTTTATGTTTCTCCTAAGAAAGAAAGCCATACAGGTTTGAAACAAGATGAGGATGAGTAAATGATGAAATAAGTTTTTTTGGGGTGAACTGCTGATTTAAAATAAATGCACAAAGACAAAAAAAAAAAAAAGAAAAGAAAGAAAGAAAGAAAAAAATGTCTTTATTCAGCATTTATTAGTGCTAAAATATTCTCTCCCCCTATTCACAATCTTTTCTGTCTCTCTTCTTACTTGGCTTTTGTTAGAGGATTTCATCTTCAGCTAATTCTGTTAAACACAAGGAAATCGGTTTTCTCTGCTGACAGTATTTCACAGTAATGTGTCTCCAATTAGGTGAATTAAGAGATTTAACACTTCACAAATGTCCACGAAATTTCCGCAAATTTGTCATCATAATAAGAAATTGCATTTTCTATTGGTACCATTGCAGCCTTATAAACAATATAAATAGTTTTTCATCAAAACATTTTTAGGAATTATTATGACAGTGAAATTCAGTGATAATCAATTAAGAAATCAAATTTGCATGGCTTTTGCCAAAGTCACATTTACATTTTGATACATACAACTTTAACTGGTGGGCTAAAGAGCTGGTATCATGAACTTATTAAATAGTCCATGATTCTGTAAAATATTCCAGTCATTTGAGTGATTTGGACTGTGGGTTGGACTCCCACACAGTACAAAGTCAAGCGGTTACCATTTTCTGGACCTGTTTCTACCTGATCTGTCCTTTACTTTTTCTAATGTTGCTGATTTGGTGCTGAAGAAACATTTCTTATTATTATCAATGTTGAAAACAGCTGTGCTGCTTAATATTTTTTTTAGGAAACCGTGATACATTGCTTCAGGACTCTTTGAATAGAACGTTTAAAAGAAATATATAAATGTCCTGACTTTAATTTTTGATCAATTTAATGTGTCTTTGTTGAATACAGTTATTCATTTCCTAAAAATGATTGAATGGTAGTGTAAATTGTAGGTTTCCTGTGCACTTCTGATTATCAGTGATCCAGATGTAAATTATATAGTTTATTCACAGTTTGAAGAATTGTATTCATTTCATCAGTGCAAAGTGTTCAAGCTAAAATTTCAGATTTCAGATTTAATAGATTTACTATGTTGCTGATCAACTTGTCAAAACTCTGACTAATACAAGGATTTTGTTAAAAAAAATGGAACAATGTGATTTGTCATAATTTCATTATCACAGCCACGTTTAAGAATTGTACTATTTTTCAGAGCATTCGTTTAATTACCTCTAGCTTTTGAGGGCATTAATTATTCCACATTAATTGTGTCAATATGTACTGTGTATCTATGCAAAGCCTGGCACTCTGCACCATTTCCATAGCAACATTGTTTTCAACATAACTTTCAGTGATTGATGACTTTAGACCTGCTATTACATGTAAATGTTTAATTAGACAGTGTACTTAGCAAAACAATTTGTTACTGTTACACAGAATGTTTAGTTACAGAGAGACGTGCCACGGGGAAAGTGTTGGATTTGTTTTTTATTGACCGGAACTGCTGATGTTACTCCCTGTGGCATTCTTAATGCAGCATGGTTTGCTTTTAGAGGAGGATGGACAGCCCTAAACCAGACAGTGACTGATAACATCACTTACCTCTGCAATAGCAATGTTAAATCTGATCTGTGCTGCCGGTTGGCAAAAAAACGAATTTAGTTTGCTATGAATGACTGTTATGACAATCTCAGGACAATCTGAGGAATCTGACTGAACACGTATTTCTCCATCTCGCTACTTTACAGAGAGTGTTTGTTGATGCTTCATGCCACAGAGGGAGATTTTGTCCCATAATGTGATTTTGTTCTGTCTCTCCAGGCGCAAGCCATTTTACAAGAAAATAATACGCTCACCTACAGAGTTAATGGAAGCTTACAGCAGTCAGGTTTAGTTGTCCAAATTCAGCCATGCTTGACTTAGAACGGTCAGTGCCTTTCGGTTTTTCCTCTGTGCATTCAAAATATGCCCTTATAGACTGTGGGAGGAGTAACAGCTCACCATAGCGCAAAGCAATTTTTTTGTTATTTTTTTTAAAAGCCTCCACATGGAGCTCTGATTGTATGTTAATATGTCACAGTTTCTTAAGCTTTGTTCTTGAAACTCAAGTTTCTAAGCTGAGTTACTCAGTTTAACTATTTGATGCAAACTCCTTTGTGGAGTGAAAGTAATCAAGAACACATTATTTTAGAAGAACATTGTCAAACCTCAACACTTCCATAAAGTGCACAGTAAAAAAAAAAATTAAAAAAAAGGTTTTCTAAAAACTTGTAATGCTCTAACACCTAAAACGTCTCCAGGTTACGTATGTAACCATGGTTCCCCGAAGGGAACGAGACACTGCGTCCAAAGACACTACGGGAACGCCCCCAGCGTGACCGTGCTCTGAATCACATGTGTAATCAGTCCAATGGAAGGGCGAGACATCATAGGCGGGTGACGTAGCAACCAGGAAGCTATAAAGGCATGTGAGGTGGAACCGGCTTCAGCTTCAAGGAATGAAGCAAGTGCTCGCAGGGAAGCCGGAAGTATGGCACTGAGACGCAGCATCTTGTTCCCTCTGGGAACTAGGGTTACATACGTAACCTGGAGACGTTCCCCTTCATAGGCATCGCCGCGTGACCTTGATCATGCGAAGCAGATTTCCCTTCGGTGAAAACCCCTTGGACTTGAGCCACCACTGTAAGGGCCTCATGTACAGCAGGCCAAAAGGTATCACGTTGGACGCAGCTGCCATTAGCCCCAATAGTTTCTGAAACTGCCTGACAGTGAGTGACTGGCCTTCTCTGACTCTCTTGACTACCGTGATGATCGACTCGACCCGAGCAGGAGATAACCGTGCCCGCATCGTGGTCGAATCCCACACCACGCCCAGAAAGGTA
>NW_015539872.1:186723-192932 GCF_001515605.1 Sinocyclocheilus anshuiensis
GAGGACCGGCAGGATACGGCCGAACTAGCTGTTCTGGAGACCCCCGAAGGGGTAGCAAGCCCCTCAGCTCCGCTACGTTCCCGGGCGGAAGAAACTGAGGGGAGCTCTCGCTGGAGACTGCTGCGCCCTGAGGCATCATCGATGGCAGGGTTGGCAGAAAAATCTCCCGAGGGCACTGAGGAGAGACGGACACCGTATACTGCGGTGCACCCCGCTTTTCCCCAGTAGGGGCCGCACCCGAAGGCCCTGAACCTCTCATGTCAGGGCCTTTTGGCCGAGGACTTCCTCTGAAGCACAACCCTCAGGTCGGGCTTCGACTGTGCAGCCCTCGACCCAGAGCGCCGCTGACCTCGGTCCCGTTGCGGGGGAGCACGAGAAGCAACGCTCTGTTTTTGTTGTTCGCGGTATGAGGAGGAGGAGGTATGCGGCGAGAGCTGCTTCCGCCCAGCAGCCCCTGGAGCTAGAGAGCGGCGAGGGAGGAACCGTAGGAACGCCGCCGCCTGTTTACGGGCCTCCTGGTACCTGTCGACGACGGCGGAGCCTTTAAGGACGATTCCGCGCCGGGGGACAGATAGCTCCTGAGCGTCTGTTCCACCCGGGGCATCGCCTTATAACCATGATCACTAACCCCCGCCAGGTTTGCATAATGAGAGGATGCGGGGGTAAACAGATGTGCTGAATATGGTCTCACCCACGACCTTGACACCTCGGTGTGGAGATCGGGGAAAAACGGTAGGCTCCGGCGCAGAGGTGGCAGTTTACTCCGCAGAAAGCGCTCATCTAATTTGCTTTTCTACGGTTCAGCTTGTTTCTCGGCCGGCCAATCGATATTTAATTTAGCTACGGCACGAGTGACCACCTCCAATAACTCCTCATACTGTGCTGTGTGAGGGGGCGAATCCTCATCGGCGCTCTCCACATCAACCTCCTCGGAGGAAGATAGGCGGAGCGTCGAGCCCATTCCCCGGGGGGAAGTAACCGCAGAGCGGGCTTCCGATCCCAGAGAACGGGCGCTGAATCTGGTGGGTGAGGAAGAAGATAGGGACTCGCCCGTCTCCATTCCCTCCACCAGATCCACCTGCGAACCCCACGAGCGTAATCGCCGCTCCGCCTCGACGGAAGCGGGACCAGCGCCGCGGGGAACGCTAGAGAAGGCTCCCTCCGCGGGTGAGGAAAGAGATAGGGGCTCGGCCGTCTCCATTCCCTCCGCCAAATCCAATTGCGAACCCCACAAATGCAGCCGCCGCTCAGCCTCGGCTGAAGCGGGACCAGCACCACGAGGAACGCTGGCGAAGGCTCCCTCCTCAAAGAGAGTCTTCCGGGAGCGCGGTCACGCTGGGGGCGTTCCCGTAGTGTCTTTGGACGCAGCTTGAGTTCCTGAAGGGGAACTGATTTTATTCAAGTCAAACATACAGTATATTTCAATTAATCCGCCTCACTGCATTTTTTAAAGTGCTCATTAGGGATCAGATCAGGATGAAATTGCCTCATAAGTTAACACTACTTAAATTTTTCCGATGACAATAGAATAAATTCTTACACTTCTTTTTAAAGTTGGATATTAAGATTACAGTTTAATATATTTGAAAAGCTGCATTTTTCTTATCAAAGAGACAGTAAATCCATTATTATCATTTAACATATTCAGTTTATATCGCATATTATAACATATTATAGTTTATATAATGCAATTTTACTGAATTTGACTGAATAACAGTATACATTTTTTTCTTCAAAAAATAAATTTTCATGCATAGATAAGATATGGTTTATGAGATATATATGTAGGAATATTATACTGTTAACTAGAACATGTTATGTAAACTTTTCTAAGTTACTAAGCTTTTCATCGAATGAACACATCTTTGCAGGTTAAATATCTCTGCAAGAGATAATGGTGATGACAGCTGTTGACTCCACATCATCAATCACCTCAGCGCAGCATTAAGATGATTCCTGTGGGCAGCAGGTTAAGAGTACAATCAACACAAGGGATGTCAGCAAACAGGCAAAAATACACTTGTATATCAAAGCTCTGTTCTAGTAAAAGCTACTTTTTCCTCATTTATCATTATGGTTTGTTCTGTCAGCATATGAATTCAATCTGCCAGATGAAAAGCTTCACATAGATAATGTACTATAGTCAAAGGCATGACATATGCAGTGCAGTCCCATTATTGGGAACTAATTGGAAAATGTGTTAAATTGTTGCAGTGCATGCAAGTAATGATCCATAAGAAAGGGGCTCAGTAGGTGTGGATGTGGTTGAATGTCCCTGGCTCTTCCTGGCTACCCTGTTGAGAAAGTCTGCCACACCAGATGGTGATTACAGAGACGAGCCGGCCCTTTTATCCAAAAACAGTCCCACATTTCCTTTTGACTTTGAAAAATCCAAAGGAACATTAGTTTGAATATTCATGGTGTAAAAACGGTATGGTAATGATACCTGCAATGGACATCTTATATGCCTTAAGATACAAAAAAAAAATAATATTCAAAATAATATGGCAGTACTTTTCTGATGATTCTTTTGGTGCAATGATTGCTGCATTTGACAAATAATTAGGTATTTACTGAAAGCTTGTTTGTTTGTGTGCAAGAAGTAACATATATTTACACAATTTCATGCAAGAAAAATTGTTTTGACACCCCACATATATTGGATTATTTACTTTTTTCTTTCTTGCTGTCCTGTCTTTTTGCTGCCTCAAAGATCTATTTTTTGTCATACTATTTCTTTATTTTTTGTTCAATACTGTGTGTAGTTTAATATTGACAGAGTGTACCATAGATAGATAGATAGATAGATAGATAGATAGATAGATTAGATAGATAGAGACAATGTAAATCATTTTCAGATAATTGTACAAAAAATCAGAAAATAATTAATATTTTTATATATTTCAGAAATGGAAGTGTTGCAGTGGAGAAATAATGTTTCAGACAGTACGTGTTATAATTTAATTAAATGTAAATGGGAATCTTTTACAGTTTCCCAGTAACTTAATCCCATTTATTTGAAAAAGAAAAGAAGAAAAGAAAAAAAGAAAAAGAGAGAGAGAGAGGCAAGAAAAGTGAATGCTGTAAACAATCTGGCTTGTTAAATCCTGACAGCAGGCCTGACGAGCTGCTTGCCTCAAAGACCATTCGATAACCAGGATGGGAACAATTCCAGTTGTTCATCTTCAGCAGGGAAGCCATTACAAGTTTCGTCTTGTTGGCTTTACAATGTATTCCGGTCGTGGCCTATAAATCAAGGTCACACAAGACAGCCTTTCGCACAGCATGATGTTACGGATGAAACACTTGAGTATACAAACTACCACAACCTTTTTCTCTCTTTTAGCCTTGATTGTGCAAAATACAGCAAAGCTAAAAATTACACTGTAAAGACTAAATAAGCCAAACATGTTGTTTGGATTGTCAGTTAATTGGAGAAGCAAGGTAAGTATTACATTATACTGCTAATAAGATAAAAAAGATTAAATAAACCAGCAGCTTGTTTGTTCATTATTCCATCTGCTGATGACCTTAATTAAAGCGCTGTCTGAAAAATTACAAAAGATAGAACTGAAAAATTACACACTTTTTATTCTATTTCATGCTACATTGAAAATATGCATAGACTGGCTTCCAATTAAAAGAGGTAGTTGAGGGAGGCTGGGACCATTTTTTGGAACTAAAGAACAAAATTTCCATACCAAAAAAGGAGGGAATAGACTATGAAGACACGATGTACGCTCCCTCAAGCCTCATGTGGATTGTGATGCCTTTGGATAATTAGAGGCTACTAATCAATGTTCCGGATCCTTCTTTGTTGTGTGCACAGCAGTGAAAAAGAAAGGGTGGTTACAGAAGCTTTATTTATTGATTTAAAAATACTGTATATTTCTAATCACAAATAACTGTACTTTTAACAGATGAAATATTACTATAAATTCCTAATAGATGAAAATATATCTGGTAGGCATCTACCATTATACTAGCAGCAGATTTATAAAAATATATTTTAATGAATCAAATTTTCTTGCTACGTCTATTCAATAACAAATAACTGATTAATTGACAGTTGTAAATATATGCTGTACACTGTATAAGTTCATACTTTTGCCACTGAAATGTGTGAAATTGCTATGGCTGGTTTTATTCTTTGGTTTAAAAGGGATTGAGCTGTTGGTGTAATTCTTAGAACATGTAATTGTGAACTTTTGCAAGGCTGCAAGGTGTCAGTCTTTTTTAATAGAATATAATTGTGAAGGACTTAATTTCACAAAGCCTGACTAGCCTGACACTCTCTTCATGACAAAGAGGGTATGCATAGTAAATGTTGCTCTATTTCAGAATTGAATTGAAAAGAAGTCACCATGTACATGCATTGTATGGATCTACAGAAGTTTCACCAAGCCAGCCAATCAGTATACATTACTGAGGCACATCAAGTTAAACAAATAGAGAAAGTACTTTTTTATGATGTGTACAATATGTATCAGGCAGTTAGTGAATGGATTGTGAAGTTGCTGTGTTGACATGGAAATCCTGAAAATACAGTTTCTAAGCCATTAGTGTAAAGTATGGATTTGTGTGTGTGTGTTTGTTTGTGTGTGTGTGTGTGTTTGTATGTGTGTGTTAGCACTGTTTCAGTCTTATTTGAAAAAGAAAATGAACACTATTTCTTATTGGCTGAACCGCAATATCACTGCAATATCTCAAACCTTATTTGTAAAAAAAAAATATTCTACTTTAAAGTTGCATTGAAATCGAGCTAGCGACAAATCTTTCCTTCTGTTTTACAATATTTCTGAGTGTAACAGGTTATTCAAAAAGAAGGAAAAAAATGTTGTGGAGGGGCGGGTTTTACACAGAGTAAATGATTTCTTTATTGCACAATGCACATTTCTTAATATTATGCCTAAAATGTGTTTTAATATCACTATTAATAAGGATTGTATGATCTCTGTATATAATATCAGTCTTTAAATGCAAGATTTTTAAAGTGTACATGAAGAATACTTGCAATAGTTCCACTTTAGCACAATCAAATATACTTCAGTATCTCTAGTTGGACTTAGGAGCATTAAGCACAAAATTAGTTGTTCCAATGTAGCAGACTTTAAAGGGGTCATTGGATGCCCATTTTCCATCATTCTGACAGGAATCTCAGAACAGCCTGATTTGAGAAAGAGTATTTTAAAATAGGGATTTAAAAAAAAAAAACACTGGGTGGATTTTCATCATTATAGGATGGATGTGTACACACACTTTCAACACACATTTATGTTCAAACAACTTGTAAAGTGAATTTTGCATCCGGTGACCCCTTTAAGTATACAAATTTAGTACACTAATGGTACAATTGCAGGGTATTTTTATTAAGCACATGTAAATGTATTTGTAGTATACTTAGTACAAAATAAATGCATTTCAAATACATTATAGTATATTTTTTGTTCACTACTCTACCCGTTTTATTTGTCTCAACAGCCATTTATGAGCACTCTCCATGCTCACGGCATCTCAGACACAAATATTTTTACAATTTATAAAAAAATTCTTCACAAAGTCTATTTTGGGAAACTTTGATGTAATGTTTAATGCACTTCATGTTGTTGATAACAACGAATGGAATATATATTCTTTCTCTTTGTGTTTTTATATCAATATGGCCCTAGTAAAAAAGTAATATATATACAAATATATTTATTTCATATGAAGTATAGTTAAAATCTATTAACATATTTACTGGCATATCACTCGAGAGACTTACACGGATATAAAAATTATAATTAAACTTTATTTGGAGTACTACTTGAGCACAATGCACATTTCTTAATATTAAGCCCTAAAATGTGTTTTATTGTCACTATTGAGGAGGATTGTATGATCTATGAATAATATTGGTCTTTAAATGCAAGATATTTAAAGTGTACATGAAGAATACTTGCAATAGTTCCACTTTAGCACAATCAAATATACTTCAGTATCTCTAGTTGGACTTAGGAGCATTAAGCACAAAATTAGTTGTTCCAATGTAGCAGACTTTAAAGGGGTCATTGGATGCCCATTTTCCACAAGTTGATATGATTTTTTAGGGTCTTGGAACATAGACGCATTTAGGCAGATCAAAAACTAAAGTAACGTTAATCCACTGCGTCTTCAGTGGCTCAGATGTCGGGAGTAAATGACGACTGCTATGTTCATTATTACATCCA
>NW_015539872.1:193023-193170 GCF_001515605.1 Sinocyclocheilus anshuiensis
TGTTCTTTATTACATCCAGCAACAAAACACCTCAATCGCTAGGAGACATTCTTATCTTCCCCTGCAACGGAGTCGACACAATGACGGACTGATGACAGCTCGCTCAGGGCGGGTCTAAGGTAAGACGGCCTTGTCAATCAACTATCA
>NW_015539872.1:193686-207995 GCF_001515605.1 Sinocyclocheilus anshuiensis
TTAAAAAAAAAAAACACTGGGTGGATTTTCATCATTATAGGATGGATGTGTACACACACTTTCAACACACATTTATGTTCAAACAACTTGTAAAGTGAATTTTGCATCCGGTGACCCCTTTAAGTATACAAATTTAGTACACTAATGGTACAATTGCAGGGTATTTTTATTAAGCACATGTAAATGTATTTGTAGTATACTTAGTACAAAATAAATGCATTTCCTTTTATTGCATTTCTTTTTCACTAGGGTTAACGTGTTTACATAGAAATAAATAGGATGAATTTGCATTTCATGCTGACTTTAACATAATGTACTTAATAAGTTAATTACTTATTAGTTTCATTTTTCAAAACACCTGGCTCAACAGCACATGAAGTTCCACTGAAGGCCTTAAAACCACAGTGAAAGTGAAATAATTACAAATAAGAATGTATCTGTATTATTTCAGTAACCTTTTACAGTAACCTTTCATTTGGTAATTTGGTCATTGGTAAACTGGTCATTTAATGCATTAGGCATTGCAATGGGTGCTGTAAGAATGAGAGTTTAAACAGCTGATAAAAACATCACAGTAATCCACAAGTTATCCACATGACTCCAGTTAAACATTTAATGCCTTGTGGAGCAAGTCCATAATCCATCATGTTTTCTCCAGTGAAAAGGTCCATCCTCTGTTGTCCTTTCAGATCCAAAATCCACCAACATATTTGCTTAGAACTTTATTGGATTTCTCTCCAGTGAGCTTTTTCACCGGAGAAAGCAATATTATGGAAAGTGGAATGGTTTCAAGTTAAAAACATCTTAATAGTGGATTTGTTTTCTTTAAAAAAATTCAGCTTTTTGCTTCAAATGATGTTAATTGATCGACTGGAGTTATGTGGATTACTTGTGAATTATTGTGATGTTATCAGGTGCTTGAAAACTCATTCTGATGGCACCCATTAATGTTGTAATACTAAATTTCTCCATATCTGTTTCAATGAAAAACCAAACTAATCTATATCTTAGACTTTTTTGAACAAATTTAGATTTTTGGGTGAACTATTTCTTTAATTTACTCACCATCATTCAAAAATTCTCTTTTTGTCTTAAAAAAAATAATAGCATATGGAAAATTGTGCATTTTTGCATGAAGTAACCCTTTAAAACATGAAAGGGTGGTAAGCTTCAGCCTTGTAGTGCGCGCTTGGCTTAACATATCTGCACTGACAGGATGATTTACGTACTGCTTAGAGGATGAAAGTGGAGCTGTCCAGACGAACTGGACTGAGAGTGTGGGAATGAGTGCAGGCCAGGGAATGTTAGAGACCTGGGAGTCGATTAACTGTGTATCAAACAGAGGCTGAGTTCTGCCCCTCTGCTGAAGCTAAGCAACAGAGCTTCAAAACACAGGCCGAAGGAGAGGTCAGGAGCCGTTCAGAGAGCCTCCCTCTGCCCTGATGATGGATGTGCACCGTGCTTCCTCTGAAGCCTTCACCAAATTAAAAGAGGGATGCACAAACCCAATGTAAATGTGTAAATACACATAACAGGGTGGGTGGACATTCATCACGGCGAGAAATTTGCATCTATCAGTGAAATAACCTTCAAGTACATCCTCCGTGTATGTCCTAGATTCAGATGGCTGTTTTTGGCCCAAACTTCCGCAGTGGAATATTTAGTTAATACTCCAGATATCTTTTTGCATGCTTCATTAATAAGACGTGCAGGCTAAAAATGCTGCCTTGTATTCACTGAACCTTTGAACTAAGGCTAAAGATGATCACAGCGCAGCTATTTGCAAACAGGCCCTCCTGGCTACGAGCCCACAGCCGGGACAAAGTGTTTTATGAGCATTGATAAGAAAATGATTAATTTCAACACATTCGTAAGCTACAAGTCTCAAATAGCCTGTGCGGAGATAAGATAGCAAGGGACACAATGGTTAAGAAGTAGCATTGCAAGGCTAATTTATCATTTCCCTGACATACATGCCATAAGGCAAAACAAGCATTTTTAGGACGTAAGCGCTCAGAGTGAGAAAATCAGGCGATCCTGGAGTTAGATTTATTTAGAGAAATCAGTAACACTTTAGTATAGGGATCAATTCTCACTATTAACTAGTTGCTTATTTGCATGCCTATTATTAACATATTGGCTGTTTATTAGTACTTATAAAGCACATTCTGCATGACCATATTCTACATCCCTAATCCTACCCAATACCTAAACTTAACAACTACCTTACAAACTATTAATAAGCATCAAATTAGGAGTTTAAGGAGGCAAAAGTCGTAGTTAATGGTTATTAAATTGTGAGAATTGGTCCCCAAACTAAAACTAAAGCATGACCAAAAAAATCTATAATAACATTGTATGAAATGTCATAAAATTTGCATGAGAATGTGGAGCTCATTGTTTAAAGTCATTGTTTACAGTAATAAAAAGAATAATATATAATAATATAAAGAATCGGTGCACTAATCACTGCTGTTCTGTGAGAGAATGAACTGATTGAGTCACGCTGAGTGATGAACCCTTCTTATGGTCACATTCTGTTGTATTTATAGTGAAGACATCACTTCTGAGTAACCGTTGCTTACATTTATTCAACATAAGATAGCCCAATAAAACAGACAAAGAAGATGGTTTCTGTGGTTCAGTTTCATCAGATTTAAACAAGTGTTTGATAAAAGCCTTGATTGTCATTATGTCTTGGAAAATGTGAAGAAACATATACAGTGAAAGCTCACTCATCCAAACAAATGTTTTATTCTTACAGTGTTTCTGGATTGAAAACTCCTGATTGGAGCAGAGGATGAACGTTTTAATGTACATTTTGAACGTGATATGCGTGCGTGTAAGGCCGGTTTCACACTGCAAGCTTGAGCAGTGTGTGAGCAGCGCATATTTATTTTGGCTGTGCATTTTAACAAATGAGTGCATTCACACTGGGAGCAGGAGGAATGCATGAGCATCGAGCAGGAGCATCACGTGAGCAGCTCTGAAGCCAGGGTTTCAGCACCGAGTCTATTTTTGCTGTGCTGCTCATGCTCAATTAAAGTGACAGCACCCTTTTGATGGATAAAATAAATTGATTTTACACAAAGTGCTAAAAATGCACAGAATAAGCACGGGGGAGGGGGGATTATTCCAAGAGTTGAGAGATTGTTTCTTCAGTATCAGAGAAATTCATATACAATATACAAAAAACATACAATTTCCCAGTGTTTAAACAATCTAAAAGTGATTAAGAAATGGATAGTTTTATTGAGCAAGCATGTATTAGTTTAATTTTATCGAAAATGACAGTAAGAACAGTAAAGACATAAATTCTATATTAAATAAAGGCTTGAAGCAAAACAGCTGATTTCAGCATTCATAATAATAATGTTTTTTCAGCACCAAATCAGCATATTAGAATGATTTCTGAATGATCATGTGACACTGTAGACTGGAGTGATGATGCTGAAAATTCAGCTTTGCCATCACAGTAATAAATTACACTCTAAATATATTAAAATAGTAAATATTTATTTTAAATTGTAATAATATTTCATAATATTACTGCTTTTAATGTATTTTATCAAATAAATGAAAACTTGGTGAGCATAAGAGACTCCTTTTAAAAACATTGAAAAAATCGTACCGATTTCAACCTTTTGAACAGTAATTTTTATAATCAGCAGCATATTGGCAGGCAAGTCAAAACTTGTTTCTTTTGCATGTTTTATAATGACGAGGACTTTTCACATCGAACCCAACATTTGGCAAAAATTTGTGTTTCAGAACGGTCAGCCATGCTATTATGCATACATCACTAGGGGATTTTGTTGATAAATTGTTTTAGATGCTGTTAAAAATGGCATTATTCTAAATGTACTAATAGAAAACAGTTATATAATTGCTCGTTAGTTCAGAACAAAGATCATTAAGGAGTTGATAGCTGATCGTGTGCTGCGGGGCATAGGGGAACTCTGGTGTGAGAATCACAGTTTATTGTTGTCGGGTTTAATTAAGATTTTATCTTGGATTAATCCACTTATATAAAGTTGCCCTCACGGTCACTGTCTCTGCAGATGGTATGAAGTGCATAGAGGAATATTGTTTGGGGGTGGAGAGGTGGCAAGAAATGTCTTTGTAGAATTAATGGCAACTCTAACAACAAGCTTTGCAGCAACAACAAATCAAACTTATACCCGAGGACTACTGTATGTTACAAATGATATAGTGGCTGACATTATACACTTCTAATGAAATAAAAGGTTCAGTCAGCGAACAATTGGTTATGCTTTATAAAGTTCAGTGTGACACATAGCCCTGTGAACAGAGACCTCACTCAGTTACGGTCTGTTTACACCTTTAATGTGGCTGCCGTTCTACTAAATAAAATGAGTTGCTCATATCTAAACATAGCAGCGTTTCTGTTGAGACCGATGAGCTGAAGAGTAATATAAAGTCTCTTTGAAGTTTCACCATGGGTGTTAGTTATGTCTTCTGTTGTGGTGCGAAATGCAGCATTGCACCTTATTATCATAAACAAAAAAGCAGTGAGCTCAGAAGGTTGAGACTGTAACCATGTTAGCGCTAGCATGTGTTAACTTAAAGAAGCAGCTTGTAAAATCTTCATTAACAGATGTAATTGTGTTGTGCTGTGGTTGGAGGCAGGGGTTAAATTTGGCCAGAATGATCTTGAATGGTGTTCCAGCAACTTCTGTTCACAAATGAGGAAAATAATGTTTATTTATATCAAGGCCGTCCCTAGCATGGGGCAGGGCTCAGTGTGAGTTACACCATGTCCTAACTAAAGTAAGGCCTCCTGCTAACAATGCCAAGGTCAGGGGATTGATTCCCATGGAAAAGTGAGGATTGACGTCTAAAATAAAATGTATTTTTTTTTTTTTTTATGTAAATGTGAAATGTAAAAGCCAATTGAAGAGCGTGTTGGTGGCTTCTCTTTGCAAGTGCAATGATCATACATTATTCAACACTTGTTTGTTTACATAAAGGAAACAATAATGTTCAAATAGTGACCTCTAATTTATTTTCAAGATCTGACTTAAATTATCCACTGTCATTTTCACTATGGCTACTAAAATCACGCAAAAATGATATTCAAACTCAAATTGAAAAATGTAATTTATAACTCTGATTAACATGGAAAATATACCCTTTATCACGTTTAGTCACATTTGGTTAGGACACGTGTTATGATAAGGTCCTCAGAATTGTTATTCGCGATTGCTGTGGGACCCGGCCCGGTTGTACCAATTGCACCTCAATATGGACGGCTCTGCCATAAAATTGTAAGGGTGGTTTCCCTACAGTGGTTCAGGCTGTAGGATTGCCAAATGACTAAAGAAACATTATCAGCACAATGATATAAAACAATATTTTGTTATGGTTACACTTTAATTCGTTGCAAAATAGATGAAGGATGGTAAAACATTTAGTTAAATGTACCCAACATGAATGTAAAATGTTACCTAAGAGAGAGAGAGAGGGGGTGGGGGATAAAGAAAGAGAAAGAGAGGGAGAGAGGGCAGAGCCCCAAGAAGAAAGCGCCAACAAAGAAAAGAGGCAGCAAAGGAAAGAGACAGAGCAACAGCTACAATCTTCTTGATCCCTTCCTTGACCATGTGACTAAAAACCAAACGTGAGACATTCAAACTGACCAATTAGCAGATTACAGCTTCACCCACTGTGCAAAAGGTGTGACAATTAGTAGATCCCCAAAGTATACACATCTTGGCCTACAGGCCTTGATCACTATCAGCACCTTTGTGCCTTTAGGAATGGACCTTTTGTTACGGAAGGTAGGTTTGGGACAGGAAAGCAGAAGTCTTTGATCATTTTTGACCCTACGATATCTAGTTTTTAGAAATGTACTCTTTGTATTCATATTGGTTGGAAGTAATATAGTACTTTTATAGTAAATAATAACATATCTTCCTGTGAGTCTACACTACACTCTTAATATTTTCCAAAAATTGTTTCAATACACAGGGAAAAGGATGTTTTTACAAATATAATGAATTATTAATTCATAAATATTAAATATTGAAGGAGTCATCTCACATGCCATTTTTACACCATCCCTAACTACACCTTAATATAAAAAAATAAATATAGGAAAAAATAAATATAATAAAAATTATCTGATATTTTAAAAGACTTTGACACACAGTAAAAAAGATCTGCAGGGGTCCTCTCTATATCATTTCCTTTTTTATTTTTTGAAATCATGTTGGTTTGCATGTTATTTTTTTTGGTCGTCACATAACTTTAATTTGGCTGACATAGTTGTTTAATTTTTTTTATTTATACAAAATAATCTGTTTATCCTAGAAGAGGATAAACATATACAAAAGAATGTTTATCCTAGAAGAGGTCTTTTACCATTTTGGATGAATTAATAGATAGGATGTCATATCATTGAGCCAGCATCATATTATGGTTTCCACATACTGTAGGTCTGAAAGGTTCCCAAATGCATATATTTTTGTTTATATGACTGCCAGAAAAAAACAAAGAAAAAAAAACAACAACTGCTGTATACAGTGCATTGCAGCACGCTATGCATTTTATGAGTTCACACATTCCCATGGAAATCAAAACCATGATCTTGGTGTTGGTAGCAAATGCTATACTGTCAAACATATAGGAACACTTTAAAAGCTATAAAGCTATAACAGCTCTGCTAAGAGGTGCTGATGTACAGTATGTGCAGACCTGCTAATTACAAAGATCTGTAGATCTGTAGATACAACAGTATGATATACACAAAGTAGACTCTTTAAGGTGTAAATTGATAGGAGAGTGTGTATTTTCATATATTATGTTAAATTACAAAGGACATCACATCTTTCTTACAGTAAAGGTGACTAAGTACAGTATGAATGATATACATTATATCATCTTTCATTATTCAATAAACCCTAACTGTATGGAATGAGGATTAGTAGTTCATTCCTTTAAGCAATGCAGATGTATGAGGTTACGGGTGTGATAAGTGCCATCTGTTTTACATGTTTATGCAGCTTTGAAGTCTTTTCTGTATGCTGTCAAATGAATTCACAACCTTCTGAACATTAACAAGAGTATGCATTATCAAAACCACAAATGTTCTAATGTGAAGTTTGCAGCTTTAGAATGCTATACATTTCTAAATACGTGGAGCTATTCATCAAGACTACAGTATACAGCGTCACAAATGTACTGTTATGACATATCATCCCATAAAGCATTAACATCAGCCTCTCATCAGATGAAATGTTAGTAAGACGAAGCGCTTTGACATAGTACTGTAAGTAGGCCTATGTAAGCTAACTAGCTTAGAAATGTTCTGGGAGAATGTGATATATGATCAGCTGGAGTCTGTCTATATATCTTCCTCGTACCCAGTCTTAGGTCTTCAGTGTGGGTGCCTGTCACTTTTGAATGTCTTTTTTTTTGAGAATTACAATTACACGTAGACTTCTAACATCTCTCTGCTGATAAATGATCATAGTCAGAAAAGTTTTAGACTTTTAACGAGCCTTATCTTATTTATCCCCCAAATGCACACATTCACATTTGGACATCTGAAGTTATTAAATTAAGGGCCTCATAAATTTTACTTTAGCTTTCAGAGCTGAAACAAGATATCATATTCAGATATATTTTGTGGTCATTTGAGTGGCAATTCATCATCATATTTTTAAACGATTATGCACTATTATAATTTTAAAACCATTGTTACAAACAGTTCTAGGCATAGCGATGATGTTCATAGTTATTTGGCTTAGTTTCTGATTGTTAAAATGCTTAACCACTTGAGTTACTCGGTGTTGAGTTCTGATTAATTATCTGGTCAATTTCATTGCATGGTCCATTGATGATGTGTGGAGGTGGGCTTTGACACCTGTCAAAACACGATTATCAGATGCCAAAACATTAATAAAAATGAATGTAAATATGTAGAAGTAAAACTTTTTTGAGCCCTCACCCAGACTTTCAGAAAACCCAGAGACCTATAATGCAAAAAAAATGCTGTCAATTTATTCTAAATGGTTAATTTAATGTATATTTTTTAACTGTTTTATATGCTGTACTTTTTTCGGACACCCTGTTGAAAATCCTGGGTGTAATTCCACTTCAATAAGAAGTTTGGAAAGTCAAACTTTAAAAGTGAAAAAAAGAAGAAAACAGGAAACAGTAAAGGAGATGGTTCCTCAACAGTAAATGTGACTTTTAGCCCTACAATCTCCTTCAATGGATTATGAGCTTTGCTTTATCAGTAGATTAAGACACCTTGAGGTGTAGCATTTTAATGAGAATGCTGGGCTGTGTTCTGTCTGTCAGGCTAAAGCACTTGCAGGTTTAAAATAGCTCAACAGTCCCCACAACAGAGGATTTATCTCACAGCAGAAAAAGTATAATATCTAACCATAAATCTCTGCCCATTCAACACAACTATGCAGCTTCAAATGCTTGTCCTATTTTTTGATGGAAGTTACTAAATAAGTTACAATACAAACTTAATACTTTTTATTTTCAGACAATGATTATTGTAATTATAATGTAATTAACTATACCTCTTCTCATGAACATTTCCATTGGTACTGTGAAGTGAAACCATTATTTGTATGTGGATCTGTTGCAATGATAAAATTACTTGTTTCTCTATCTCAGATAGAACTGGATATAGACAGGGCCAGAAGTGTATTAAAACTAAATGAAAAGTCAATTCTAGAACTCAATTCCATTTATAGTTTCCATAATATTTAATAGTTAGGGGTCAGTAAGATTTCTTTGTTATATTCACCAAGGATGCGTTTATTTGGATCAAACATACAGTAAAAAAAGTAACATGGGAAATATTATTACAATTTAAAAGAACTGCTTTCTATTTTAATACATTTTAAAATGTGATGACAAAGCTGCTAAAGAAACGTCTTTTTATTATTAACATCGAATGATACAGTTGTGCTACTTAATGCCAAATCTTTGAATGGTATTGCAAATCCATCTTGTTTAATCTTCTTACAACCTTTCTGAACCTAAAATAACAGTAATAAAATTATGAACTTGAAATCACACAATGCACATTTTCATAACAAAGTTCACATTTTAGTCATATTGGCTTCACAGACTCACCACTGCATTGTAAACATTTTTATCATTGTGCTTGGTGGATTATGAGTGATTTTATTTTATTTTACTTTCCGGTAGAATTTATTCGTTTTGAAGTCATAATAGGTATTCAGCTTTGGGCACATCCCTAGTTTGCAGAATTTCTGTTTTTTCTGTATTAGCATCTTGTGTCCAAATACTTGATAGTAATAGCTGTAAAATCCAGGTGCAGCTGTTCCAAACAAATGGGTTTGGTTTTTATGCAAACGTAATAGAGAAACCAACTGTCTCAGTCAGCTTTTCATTTAAGCCTGGAGTGCTGTGAAACGTTCTCCCCTGGCTTGCTCTTTCCCGTTAGTGTAGACTGAGGGCACTTCCCACCCACGAGGATCAGGGCCCAGCCAGCAACAAACAATCCTACAGCTCCGCAGGGCTGGAATGAATGTGGCCTCCTCTAGATCAATGAAGTCTCTTGTTGCAAAGCAAGCGTGCCACTATTACAAATGCCCGTATGACACGTGATGAATACTTCTTCAATGCTAAGGTGAAGAATCGAACACTGGTAGCCTTTTCCTTGGCATTTTTTATTTTCCTCTTTCCTCTTGTTCTTGCCACACACTGGGGGAACATGAAGGGAGGGAGGATTGAATACTTCACCCTTGTGATAAATGATGGGATGAATGAGGCTGGGAATGTTACTGCTCTGGACCAGGTCATAGTTACACCACTGTTGACTAATCGATCAGCACAAGGTCTGAGTTATATGAGTTCTGGCAGAGAGCAGGTCTTCCAGACACTCATTGTTTTTCTTACAGTAATATGTTCTGCTAAGTTCTACACACCAGTGAGGAGATGGAGAAAGAGTTGTCGCCTGTTCCTCATGAGATGCTTTGGTGAGCTGGTGGCTAATTTGAATAAATTCCAACAATCTCATTTGTACGCTTTAGTATATTCTGCTTACAACCAACTGATGGTTATTTATGTATTGATTGATTGTTTGATTGATTGATTTAAAAAAAAAAATCTGAAATGTCCTTATGAATCACATTCATACACTAGCCATTTCTCAAGAGATTGGTTTGGATAATTATGTCATGCTATTTACCTGGTAAACTGAGTTCACATATTATTTACTGTATTTAGCCCCAAATAGAGAGGTGTATCATGACTCTGTTGTAATTTCACAAGCCATAATAGGAGTCATTTGCTTTTTTAAAAATTTAATCATTGACTAAAAAGAACTGTTTCATATGTGTAATCTTGGAGCTGACACAAGCAGTTTGCTGTGTAAGTATTATAATTAACGCTGTTTACAATGCTGGTGCAAATATCAAGCGTTAATGTGTTTAAATTACTGAAGCATGAACATTTTTAACTCATATTTTATTGGTAGCTTTTCAGAGATGGCAGCAATGAGGGCATATACAAAAAACATTTAGATACTTCAAAAAAATTACACTTCACCTTTAAGCAATAAAAATAAATAAATAAATAAAAACCTAATGCTTTCAGACTAATAATATAAAATTATGTATAAAATATCTCTCTTTCAATTTTATAATGTATCTTCTCTACAATTGTATGCACTTTCTTGTACATGCATAGGAAAAAAACACTACATATAAAATACAGATCCTGTTGGCAAGAGGAAACCTTCTATCAATACTTTACACATTAAAAGTAAATAATTAAAGTGGAAAGAGAATTGATGGCAAAGAAAGAAATGGTTCAAAAGTAATAATAACGAAAAACATAAAATATTCACAATCTCACAGCAGCTAGCCAAGCCACAGTTAACCTGAATTAGCCCACTGGGTAATTTTTTTTCATGTCAGTATCAATTATTTCTTGTCTGGGGCAATTGCACACACTGTATAGATTAGCAGCCGTCCAAATGTATCTCCAGAAGCACTGCAGTAATGCTCTTCGACAGTATTACTATTAAACAGAAATTATATTAGAATTTAATAAAATTGTATGCATATTTACTTGAGCTGTACAATGTAATATTAGTTTTTCTTTCCTTTGTCTTTTCTCTTTCCTTTTTACATTTTTCCCTTTTCTTTCCACAACTATTGATAAATAATTCACCTTTGGTTAGGGATGGCTGGTTTCCCTACCTTGCAGCAACTGAATATGTGTATATCTGTACTGATGCACACAGTGGACTCAAAACATATATGAGTAAATAAAACAGACTTTGTCAATGCTGGATTTGGATGGTTCAGCTCTTGCTTTCTAGCTGCTCTGTAGTCGACCTGTTTACAGTGCTTTGCCTGGTCCAGCTTCTAGCCTCAGGGCAGGTTCAAACTCCTGCCTACATATCAATACAACCAGCTGAGACGTCCATGAAATATTGACCATCTGATCACACACTAGAGATGGCAGTATGTCAAACATGACCAGCCTGACCTGCACAAAGGTCAGTGATGCAGTATGTCAGTCCATTTATCATTTAAATTGTGTTGAATAATGAGCCTATTATCTACTGTAGAGCTGCTTTACAGCTAAAATTGAAGTTGTTTCATCGTTTATGAATTTTTAAACCTTAACTGTTATTTTTCTGTATTTTACTTTAATGTTGCTTTGAATCCGTCTGAACCGAATCAAGTGCTGTATAAATAAATGTGATTTGTTTTGACGTGATTGGACTTATTATCCTCCATTTGTGTTAAAAGTCCTCATGCTGATTGAACATGTACAGTCCTTGTCCAAGACTCCCAAATAAGGGATAGTTCACTCAAAAATGAACATGCTGTCATGATTTACTCACCCTCATGTCATTTCAAACCTTTTTTTTTTGTTTTGTTTTGTGGAACAAAAGAAAATATAATGAAAGTCAATTGAATCCAAACAACATTAGACCCCATTGGCTTTATTTTATGGACTAAAACACTGAGACATTCTTCTTTTCTTGTTCCACAGAATAAAGTGTGTCAGTCAGGTTTGAAACAACATTAGGGTGAGTAAAAGATGACAGAATTGTAATTTTTTGGGTGAAGTATCCCTTCTAAGTCTTATATTTATAATCTACTTTATGTGTACTCTAATATGAAACTGAGGCTGCGTTTACACTTGGCATTAACATGCGATCACCATGATCCGGTCAAGCAGATCGGATCGTCAGTCAGCTGACTTCTCTGTCTGGATAACTGATCGGATCTGTCGTTCTCTCGCAATATTTAAATAAGTCTGCGGAGAATGGCCCCGGTGCAAAGTCTACCCGAAGTGGTGGGTTTTCTTTTTTAAACCATTTTCAGTCGCGGGACATTTAACAAAGGAAAATAACGAGTCTCCCTAGCGCTCCACGGCCTCTCTCTTTTGACAGTTCGTGAGAGAAGGGGTGGGGTTTTGCGTGACATCGACCTGTGAATGCAGACACGATGGCTGGATTGCGTTTACATTACATTGAGATCCAATCACAATGCATCCTCGACTACCTCTGGAGCAGGACACGCTGATCGGATAACATTCCGATCGGAAGCACGTTTACACTTGTCTCTTCAATGGACGACATCTGGATACAGGTCACATGTTAATGCCAAGTGTAAACGCAGCCTTAGAGGTTGCCATTTCCATAAAGGCTCCTGGAGCTGTTTAATCTGCTCCAAGTGAAGCATTACAGACACCCTGGAAAGCCATTTTACCATTTTATGAGCTGGACTAACGTTAAAAACGGATTGTTAGAGGCAATGAGTAAGGGTCATCCAGCCATGATGGAGATGATGATGAGAAAATTTGTTCTTCAAAGCGCGATCTGACTTGACGGTGACTTTCACATTCTTTACCCGACCCATTAATCAGTAGTGAGTCCATCTTCAGTGCTGTCAGTCGGCGAAACGGGCGGTCGATGGCAAAACGAACGAGTCTGTTCAAAGCATAGTCTGCTCAAATAATTATGGGTTGTCAGTGCCTACTCTGTTGGTTGGAGTGACTGGTTTAATTGCTTGGACAGAATCTAGAGTGGGGTGAGATTTCAGGACAAGCGGGAGACCTCTTAAAAGCCATTCACCTTTTCTCCATGAACCGAATAATTATCGCAAGTGAGCTTCTTTCAGTGCTCTGCAATCTTTTTCATTCACAGTTTCAAAAACTATTGATTTCAAGAGTTTCTTCTTCCTTGGGCAGAAAAGCTGGAGGCTTGTGTTTTTCAATGCCTGTATGTCAAATCAAAATGCATCTAAATAAACCCTAATGATGATATTTAGACTGAGCTTCTTGAAGCGTTTGAACTACAATCACTTGAACTCTTTGTATTAAAAGGATACATTTCTGTCATTATTTACTCATCCTTATTTCATTTCAAATCTGTGTGACTTTCTTCTGTGAAAGATATTTGAAAGAACTGTTTTTGTCCATATAAAAGTATAATAAAAGTCAATTAGGTCCAAAACAACAATAGTTTTCATTTCAAGTTTGTTCATTTAAATTTATTCAGTTTTAGCATTTAACAATTTATTTGTAATGATCTCTGAAATGTAAATTGTAAGTGGACTATAATAAACCCATGTTTATCTTTATAAACATGATTCATTTTACTTGTGATGTTTTCTATATGGGATGATTAGCCTAATCATGAACACAGCCTGACCAGCTGACAAGTGACCAAGTGCCTTACAAATCAGAAATCCTGTAAAGGTTCGGGTAAATCAATTAAAAAACTTACTTATAGTTTTATAGTTGTTTCTGCTTATTAGGCCGTGATCCGAGAAAGTATTGTAACATCGAAAAAATTAATTGTTATGCACCATAATGGAGTCGGTAGATTGAATCACATCATTTTTCAGTTGAAGCGGGCTAGTAGTCATGTGTTGGGCTTTGTATGATTCAGAGTCGTTCATCATATTAATGTAAACTAATAAAGTTTTATAAAAAATAAAGTAAATACGTTTCATTGCATGGTTCTTATGGTACTTATATGTTGTTTTTTTATGGTTTATGGGACTCTCCATAGGCGTAATGGTTTTTATACTGTACAAACTTTATTTTCTATCACCCTGCCTACACCAACCCTACACCTAAACAGGAAACTTTCTGCATTTTTAGATTTTCAAAAAACTCATTCTGAATGATTTATAAGCCTTTTGAATTACGGGGACACTGAAAATGTCCTCATAAATCACCTTCTTGTTGTAATACCTATGTCATACCCATGTCATTATGCACATTTGTGTCCTCATAAACCACATAAACATGCACACACACACACACAC
>NW_015539872.1:209445-230648 GCF_001515605.1 Sinocyclocheilus anshuiensis
CCACATAAACATGCACACACACACACACACGCACACACACACACACTCACAAAACAGCATACTGTTAGGTACTGTTCTGCTGGTATTTAATCTATTGACAAACAACAGCATTTCAGACTAGAAATATTTTTAGCAGCTGTAGTCTCCTGTTGAGGTTTGCCAGCATTCAGCATGTGAAGTATAAGTGTGTTTCCTCAGCACTTCTGTAAAATGATGGACTGCATTGTGAAGCTGACAGCATGAGCGAGTCGATCTGAGGATGGTGCCAGACGACTTCCATGAGGCAATACTTGAGTTACAAGCTTGACTTTATATTTAGTATGATGCCACTAACAGGTCTTGTTTAACATTCAGCAATGAACTTTACAAAAAGAAATGAGAGAGAGAGAGAGAGAGAGAGAGAGAGAGAGAGAGAGAGAGAGAGAGAGAACTTTTACAATTCAAGTATGTTGATATTTAATAATTTATTTAAAAATATTAATACATATATACATTTTATATGTGTTTACATTTTAAGCGGTGTTTTCTGTTGTTTTTAAATGCAGAACACTGCATATAATCTCTTTAAAAGGTTGAAATTGGCATTCGTTTCGCAGTCAGTGAAGTATAAATCTAAGAAAGACGATCAAACGAATGTGACAATTAGAAAAAAGCACTGATTTTGTGCTTTCAAATAAAGCCACTGTTTCATATCACATTTGCAATTATTTAATCTAACTTCAGTGACAAAATTTACACAGGAGACTGAACATGAACTGAAATGTTCCATTAAAAGGACAGCTAATCTGCTGAATTTTCATAGCAATGAGAAAAATAGTTATTAGTTTTCTTCAAGGGCCTATATTAGATATTTCCTGTGATAATAGAAACCTGTAAAATGATTTTTACCACTGTGTTTCCCATTATGCTTAAATTGTGTCTTGCTCTAAATTATTTAATTTTTTTTTTCCTGTATCTGATGTCACTGTGTTCCCAATTGTGTAATCCAAAAAATAAATAATGAATTATGTGAGTAAATGCATTTACCTGAGAAAAAAAAGGAAAGTAAATATTACAATGTGAATATTTGAATATGTTTCAAATATTTGAATGTGTTTATTCCCTACAGTTTATTGCCTGTTTATAGTTTGTTGGGATTTTGGGCATCACTCTTCAGACAAATTTTGAACATTATAAAATGTTAAAAATGAATTTGTGTAAAGTACGTTCAGCAAACTTAAGATTACTATTAGCATTTCAGTCACCAGGACCAAGTCTGCAAAAAGAATGTGAATCCTTGTAATTTATTTGTCAAAGTGCAAAAACAATGGTGGGTAAACAACAGCACACTTTGAGCGATCTGAACATTCATTGTCAGCGGTAGGGAGTCAAATTACATAAAGCATCTCTCAAAAGTATAGTCTCTGTCAGTCTTTTCTTGAAAGTTGACATTGGATGACTTTACCAAGTATGAAATTGTTTAAAGTTGCACTGCCCTTATAAAAAAGTAACTGCAGTTTTTTTTAACAGCATAGTACAAGTGAGGTGAATTGGATGCTTTCTTCCTGACTTACTTTCTTCTGTGGAACACCAAGTCTGTTACACCTTAAAAAATAAAGGTTTCAAAATGGGGGTTTCACAGTGATTCCATAGAAGAACCTTGTTTTTTTTTTTTGGTTTCCTAAAAAGACTTTCAGTGAACAGTTCTTAAAAGGACCATTTTGTGAAATGGAGAGTTTCCATGGATGTTAAAGGTTCATGGAACCATCAAGGCCAAAAAAAGAACCTATATTTTAAAGAGTGTAAGGTCAAATGTTGTTATGAAACAGTTCTGAAACATTCTTTCAAATTACTTTTGTTCCACAGAAAGTATCTAACTATTTACTTAATTTACTTTTAAATCTAATATTTATATTATTTATATACATTTTAGTGAAATTCTTATGTTAGTTCTGTTAGTTTTAGTAATCATGTTTACTGAATCAGTCGAGGAATCAACATTATGTGACAGTTATGGCTCAGTTGATTGGCTCAAGAAGGTCAATGGTTGCATAAGCAAAGATGGCAGATTTAAACTGTGTAATTCCAGGGGTTTATGCACCAGCCAAACAATGGGGATGCTAACGAATAGATTTTTCCAAGAATTATCATCTTCCTGGATCCAGAATGATTTCAGCTTTTGCTCGAGGAGTCAAAAGCATAATAGGTGGTGGCCGGACACAGACCTATACTTTTGGTTTTATTACGCGGCAAACTGCATCTAATGATGGGCCAGACCGTCTCCCCTTCAGTTATCACCCCACGGAAAATAAGCCGCTTTGGCATCGTGCTGAGCTTACGGGATTGTCGGTCCAAAGTACTGATGGATCCTGGAACCTGAAGGAGTTTCTGGCTCTATCATCCAGGACCAATAGAGGAGCAATCGGCACGCAGCTGCCATGTGCATGGAGTATGATAAGCTCACATGTACAATCGTTTTGCGTCAGACTAAAGCGAACAACTCTCAGTGGCCTACAAAGTCACTTCCAAGAATAAACTGTAAAAGCTCTGTCAAATGCATTCAAACACTTTGCCATTAACTTACTTTTTACATTTACAAGCTCTGTGGGTCGTGCTGGATGACTTCTACATAATATTTACATATGAATTTGCATCCTACATCTGCGGGGAGCTATTGATTATGAAACAGCCGCATTTATCATTGGTATTCATGCCAAAGCTATTGATGAGCTCTTCTTTCGCACCCTCTCCAGCTAATTTGCATTTAAAATCTCATTTTTATGAAGGTCAAGACCATTTATTTCAGGCAGGATAGGTACTCTTTTATGTATAGGCTTAATGGAATATGAATCATGTTTCCACCTGAGACATGAACGGATGCACTGCTGACATTTCCAGAATCCAGCTTTTGTAATAATGGCATAATTTAGTGTTTGATGAATGGTGTGAGGTTTACAAGGAGGTCAGGAACAACTCGCACATCATTAACTGTTTCCACTGTTAAATTGTCGGCAGTGATTTGGATTTGATAAATGTACAATTATCGCAACCAACCATTTTTTTTCTATTGGCTACAACTGACAGACGCATTGGATGCTATTTCACAGAGTAATCACAGATGACTTTAGATTTATTTTATGTAGTCAAGCAGGAAATTGTGACAATATGGTTCATGCTTATTCATAGTCAAGCCTTTTGCCACATGCAACAATAAATGTTCTGCAATTTGTATTAATAAGGCGATATAGTAGATGTATAGTAGTTTAGCCATGTATAACCATGGAACTAATGATCTTTCAGGTTAAATATCCTATTCTATTGGCAAAAAAAGTTTTATTCTGTCATAAACCCTATTAGCATGGGATTGGGATTAGTATTATCTGGGGACCTCATGTGATTTAGAAATGACCATTCAGCAAAGATGTATTAAATTGATCAAAAATGACAGTAAAGACATTTGTTACAAAATATTTCAGCCACACTTTATTTTAAGTTCCAATTCTCACTATTAACAAACCATTAACTCTGATGTGTGCCTCAATACACTCCTAATTTGCTGTTTATTAATAGTTAATAAATAAGGCAGTTGTTAAGTTTAGGTATTGGGTAGGATTGGGGATGTAGGATATGATGATGCAGAATATGTGCTTTATAAGTACAAATAAACAGCCATGTTAATAATAGGCATGCTAATAAGCAACTAGTTAATAGTGAGAATTGGTCCCTATACTAAAGTGTTACCAAGATTTCTATTTCAAATAATTACATTGCACTTTGTATTCATTAAAGAATCCTGAATATTTCCACAAAAATATTAAGCAGAACAACTGTTTTCAACATTGATAATAATAACGAATGTTTCTTGAGCATCAAATCAGCATATTAGAATGATTTCTGAGACACTGAAGACTGGAGTGACGACTGTTGAAAATTCAGCTTTGCCATCACATTAATAAACAAAATGTTTAAATATATTAAAATGGAAAAAAAGAGTTAATTTAAACAGTAATAATGTTTCACAATTTTACTTTTTTTTTTTTATCATATAAATCCAGCCTTGGGGAGCAGACTTCTTTCAAAAACACACAAAAAGTCCTACCATTCCTATACTTTTGAATGGTAGTGCACATACAAAAACAAAATGCTGAAATTTTGATTTATTTTTGACGGGGCGAATAAATAACATACACATTTTAAAAACGAGAACTGTGGTAAAGGTGCTATATCAAGATATAAAGAGGTCTGTTGTCTAAGTGTCACCTGTTAAACATAAAATGTCATAATTTTCACAACATTTCAGACTAATCTGTAAGTCATAATCACTAAGCCAATGCAAAGTGACATCTGGTGAATTGAGATGACTGCAATCCTTGTTATTACACATCAAGTAGAAACGAGCATAATCAAGATCTTCATCTAATCAAGCTAATAATCCTTTTATAGGCTTTGTAAAAGCTCATCCATTAGAGGCCATAATAACCAAAATCTTACTCGCTTTTTTTTATCTTCCCCTCCCAATCCTGTTAGTTAGTGTGAGGGGCTTCATTAGTCCTATTTCATTATGCTGTATAATTGAATCATATCCCGCTTTCTGGGGCTGTAATGGCATTTTAGACTCTGAAGTGAAACTCCTTTGTGGAACTGGTCCAGGTAAGGTCACAAAAAGCATGGTGGTGGTTTTACTCTATTTTTGTCCTGTCTTCCGGTCTGAGTCTATGGAACACAGAATTAGCACTAATGCTCTCTGTAATGTATTTAATACATCGCATCTTTTATGAAATTAATTTTGGAAATAGAGGATTAAACACAATGTTAGTTGTACTTACATTTTTAATAGTATTTTAATATATAATAAAGACTTATAATACAGAATATATGTCACATTTTTCCATTTTGTGGGCAACATGCATCAGGTGGGCTTCCTGTCTGAGGCTAATATTACTATTTTATATAAACCTAATACTATTGTATTAAAAACGTCAAATGCATGAGTAAAACATTCAACACAATTAAATTATAACCATGTCCGGACTAGAGAGACATAACCCTTTTTTTCCCCCATTAGATAATGGTTAATGTTGGTAAAAAGTTTTTTTTTTTTTTTTTGTAGACACAAGGCTTCATCCACATTTATTTTCTTTAAACTAAACACTAAATGTGATTTATATGTTATTTTTCACATTCCCCCAAACACCAGCACCTCATTCATTCATTCGTTCGTTCGTTCATTCATTCATTCATTCAAATTATGTTTTGAGAGGAGGTTCTGCTTTGTGTCAGTGTTGAAGTTATATCATGCACAGTATTTGCATTCATACTTTCTTCGAACCTATTAAAGGGATGAATTTAATGGTGGATTATATTGCCCTTATTGCTTTCAGTTGCCTCACTGCATTAAAAAACAAACTGGCATAAGCCCATTTGTTCTGTGTATGATATGTAATGCTAACATAAAATTAGAGCCCTGAGTCCTGTCCATACTTCAGAAGTCTACTTATTAAATATTGATTTCTTACCCAAACAAATGTTGATGTGCAGCATGTTTTGAGCTTGAAATATTGGGTTGCTAGAGGACTGAGATGTTTGCTATAAAGGGAACAGAGCTATTACAGACAGAATTAAATATACAGGAGAAAACTGACAAAGATTCATCTGCATCTGAATATTTTTGTATCAGAAGTTGTTTTTGTTTATTATCAGTTGTTTTGTTAATTATCAGCTATGAACTGTGACTTTATTGTCACAGTGGCTTTTGTGGTGTCTGTGATATGATACTTGAACACAACACAAGACGAGGTGTATACGTGAACTCACTTCAGCTTTTACTTAACAGGATCACCACATACAAAACAGGCATGAGCAAACAATCCTGCACGTGTTGAACAACAGACATACATAATAGAACAACGATGTCTGTCATTCTGGTGATATACAACATTTCCTCCTCCCTCAAGAAAAGAAGTACATAAAATGTAGCACTTATTTCCTGTGAAGTCTTTGTGAACTCTGTATGTGAACTACCGCACAAATACATCAATGTACTGTTCTTACCATGGCCTATGCCGTAACCAAGACTCTAAACAGTCTCTATCAGTCTCTGTGGTGGTTTATGCACACGTGTTGGATAGCGTCTTTCCTCACAGGGCACCCTGTCGGTGTCTGCTGAAACAGTGCTGGTTTCAGAATGGGGTGTATATATGGTGGTGATACGGGTGAGTGAGGACAATGACTCTGGCCATTTGTGCTTGAAAGGGATGATGGTAGCTCTACTTGAGAGACAGAAGAAACAGCAGGTTGAATTGAGAGCTCTTCTGGGGCATAATTCTTCTCAGCTGCAGATAAGGATCGTGATGCAAAAGCAATGGGCCTCTCGCTACCATCTTCCATTAGATGTGACATCACTGCCCCAATACCATAAGGAGAGGCATCACACGCCAGCTTCACTGGGAGGGATGGATTGTAATGTGTCAGGACCATGTCGGATGTGACCAGCCTCTTTGCTTCCTGAAAGGTACGTTCACACTCCTTATTCCATTTCCACTGCCTGCCTGACTGAAGTAACGCATTGAGGAATGAAGGACAGTTGCCAGGTTGGGTAAAAACCTGTTGTAATAGTTCACAAACCCTAAGAAAGATCTGAGCTGGGAGACACCTTGTGGCTTTGGAGCATTCAGCACTGCCTGTGTTTTGTCCTGACACTTGTGCAACCCTTGGGCGTCTACAATGTGCCCACAATATGTGACACTGGGCTTGAAAAATTCGCATTTGTCCCGCCTGGCTCTGAGTCCGTATTCCTCTAGTCGTTTAAGAGCAGCATTCAGGTTTTCTAGGTGCTCGTAATCTGTTGCACCCGTGACTATTATGTCATCTAGATAGCATTGTGTTCCAGGCACCCCTTGGAGAACTTGATCCATTGCACGTTGCCAGAGGGATGGGGCTGAAGCTACTCCAAACACTAGCCTGTTGTAACGATAAAGACCCTTAAGCGTGTTGTTCAGTGTAAGCCACTGTCCACCTGCCAAATTGGCAAAAATGTCCTCAATTCGAGGTAGAGGGTACTGCTCTGCTTGAAGTACAGGATTAATAGAGACCTTAAAATCCCCACATAATGTCACTGTGCCATTTTTTTGTACTACAGTGACGACAGGTGTTGCCCATGGACTCCAGTCTACCTTGGACAGCACCCCATTTTCCTCAAGCCGATCCAGCTCATTTAATTTTTCTCAATTTTTTGGTGCCAATTCCACTCTGAAATACGGGGGCAGCATCTCTCAAGATGAGTTCCAGTTTTCCTTTAGTAGTTTGTGCAACAACAGGCAGTGACTTGAGGTTTTTGATCTCATTCCAGCCCATCTGAAACATTCTTAACCACTCCCGACCCCACAACGGTGCACCTCCATTTGGTAGTATGTACAAGTTGAGAATTTCCTTCTGACCGTTGTATTCTACTGTAACAGGCAGCACACCCCGTATTCTTACTTTTTCACCAGTATATGTTTTGAGAACAATGGAAGATGGGTTGAGCTTCTCTTTGTTGAAAAGGACATTATAATCATTCTCAGACATAACTGAAACAGCTGAACCTGTGTCCAACTCCATTTTTACCACTTGATCATTTAGTTTTGGCATGAGCCAGATGGCCTGTTTGCCCTTTTCACCCAGACTGAACAGTTCCAGGCTGGCCAATGCATCCTCACTGTCGTTGTCTGATGTCTCATCAATTTTATGCATGTTTCTTTTGTCAGCGCGATATCGCTTGTCCTTCTCAGCCCCTTTTGCTTGTGCACTGCGACAAACTCTTTGGATATGCCCCGTTTTGTGGCATTGTCTACATTCTACATTTTTGAATCTGCACTGGGATGGAAGATGGAAAAGGTTTCCACAACGAAAACAGGGGGTCTGATTTGTTCTGTTTACGGTTGACAGTTTATTTACATTTCCAGCCTTTACATCACTTTGTAACTGGAGAGCATCTTTGGCTGCAGTTTCCATTGAAATTGTGATTTCTACTGCTCGTTTAAACGTCAGATCTGGCTCTGTCAACAGTCTCTTTTGAATTCCTTCATGATGAATTCCACATACTAAGCGATCGCGTAGTGCGTCGTTTAAAACGTCCCCAAATTGGCAATGCTCCGTTAACTTCTTTAATTCGGCCACATACGTGGAAATGCTCTCTCCCTCGTACTGATTTCGTTTATAGAATCGGAAACGTTCAGCAATCAATAACGGTGTGGGTGATAAATGCTCTCGCATTATTTGAACAAGTTCTATAAAAGTCTTCTCTGCAGGTCTGCATGGGGCAGTCAGGCTACGCAAGAGACTGTATGCTTTTCCGCCCATTGCACTAAGGAGTACAGCGACATGTTTATCTTCATCTATATCATTCGCGGCGAAATACTGTTGCAGTCTTTCAATATACATATTCCAATCCTCCGTGGAGCTATCAAAGGCGTCAACTTTGCCTATGTAAGCCATGCTCGCTGATCACAGTACTCACACAGACTGCTCTCTCGTACCACTCAACTTCCGTCCTTTGCTTTTCTTTAATGCGAATTTAGTTCACTGCAGGGCATCAGCGTTTACAATGATCCCATCCTCGTCGCCACTGTGGTGTCTGTGATATGATACTTGAACACAACACAAGACGAGGTGTATACGTGAACTCACTTCAGCTTTTACTTAACAGGATCACCACATACAAAACAGGCATGAGCAAACAATCCTGCACGTGTTGAACAACAGACATACATAATAGAACAACGATGTCTGTCATGCTGGTGATATACAACAGCTTTGTTCTTAGGGAGGACATAATTGTTAATTAACACATTGTGAAGTATTGAGACGCCTGGAGTCACAGAAGACATTCATGGTGAGAAGTCTTATCAGTGTCTTTGTTTTTTTTTTGTTTTTTTTTCTGCTACAGTAAAACATTAGGTTACAGTTACATCATGCTGATGTTAGAGCGACCCACAGCTAAAAATGTTCACTATATGCTAATAGTTACTGAAATTCTGTGTTTTTAGATGAGCTTGATCTCATGCATAGGCCTCTAGTGTAGTATGAATAATCAGAGAGACTGATAAACCAATTTATTCATGGTAAGAGTGTGAGAGAACGAGAAAAATGAAATACTTTCATTTATATATTTAGAAAAAAACAACTATGATAGATAGAATTACTGCAAAATCAAAAACTTTGAAACGTGTTATCAAACGTTTGTGTTTTCAGGCCCCCAAGCGTTGTTGTTATGAACTGTCAAATTGAAAATATCTGATTACACAAATATTTATTTTCTCTAGTAGTGGTTTTGTAAAACTTAAATCAGAATCTTTTTTCTTTTTCAATTTGTTAAATACTGTCCAGTCTCAGAGATTTTTTTGTTGTTTTTTAGAAAACAAACCATCTCACACCAGACCTTATTTATCATTAGACACATCCTGTCAAGTCAGCTGGTGATTTCTTGACATTTTAGCTGTTAAAATGCCATGTTTGTGACTTGATATTAGAAATTGGACAGAATAATGGTGGAATAAAGGAAATTTGAAGAAAAGGGCAGAAACACAGACAGTGTGAGCGTGAAGGCAGAGTACTACACTCTTAAAAATAAAGGTGCTTCAAAAGGTTCTTCAAGTGATGCCATAGAAGAAACATTTTTGGTTCCACAAAGAATCATTCAGTCAAAGGTTCTTTAAAGAACCATCTCTTTCTTACCTTTTTGTAATCTGAAGAAGCTTATTTCATCACAAAGAACCTTTTGTCAAACAGAAAGGTTCTTCAGATGTTAAAGGTTCTTTATGGAACCATTTAGACAAAAAGGTTCTTCTATGGCATCGTGAAGCACCTTTATTTTTAAGAGTGTACTGCAGACAAAATCGCTTGAAATCTTGACTTGGTAATAAAGAATTTTATTGCCTTGGCAGTGGGATTTTCATAGTCACATTTAGGGTTCACTAAACCACGATGGCAGTAGAAAACAATAGCAACCGTTGTTATATGGTTTGGAATTTCATGGAAAGTTGTAGCATAAAGCTCTAACTATGACGAAACCAAAAGTTCAAATAAACCAGAAGTTTATTACATCAGATATTTGACTTTGAGGCTGTCCAAATGATTGTGCTCCCAGTGGCTTTGCCTCTAACAGTAATTAAATCTTACCCTGCGGTCTTCCTAGGGCAGCAATTCTCAATCTGGTCCTGGAGTACCCTAACACTGCCCATTTTGGATATCTCTCATATTTAACACACCTGATTTATATCGGCAGCTCATTAAGAGGCTCCAAGACCTGAACTGGATGTTTCAGATAAGGAAGACTGCCAAAATGTGCTTTTTGGGGGGATCCTTCAGGACTTTACCGTCCTTGGGTAACTTAATAAGATGTAGACTATATTCTGGCGAACAGAGAAAAGTGCACATACATTATACTACTTTACAAATAAACACTGATATTTTTCTAATTAAATATTTCATTTAGTAGTTCTCCCAACAAAACAGAACATTCAAAAATAAATGTGGTGTAGAAACGATTTTCACTCAGAAAATGCTATACGTTTCACAAATAATTACAAAGAACACACATACAGTACATTATGCTATGTCAGTAAAATGTTCTCGTCAGATGAGCTATTTATACTCACTAATATGCTCACTGACATGGAATCAAAGGATGTGGAGAAAATAAATGAAGTTAATTAGAGTTTGAAAGCAATTTATCACTAGAAGAGATAGAGAAATGTAATAAAACTCCAATAATTGGTGCTAGACCTTATGGGCGGGTGTGTGATACTCAAAATATAGTACTGCATGTAAGGGATTTTCACTTAATTTTACTGTCTATTTACCAAGAAAAACCCTTGTTTGCTCAGGTTTAACCAAACAAGGGGTGATCTGCAGGTTTTGCTTACCCTTTTAGCCCATGGCTCAAATTTGTGGATCTAGCTTTTGAGGCCAAGTACCATTTTCAAATCAAATCAAAAACAATACCACCTAGAGTCACTAATGTTCACACTATTTTTTGTGTCTTTCCCACAGGATTGGGTAATTAAAAATCTCACTGGACTGTAGAGTAATGTATACATCATTTTGTCATAACTGGAGAGGATCCATTGGTGAGCAAGTGATGTAATGCTAAATTTTTCCACATCAGTTCCAATGAAGAAGCAAACTCATCTACATCTTGGATGGCCTGAGGATGAGTACATTTTCAGCAAATTCTCATTTTGGGTGAATTATTCCTTTAAATGAAGTTGCAAATACTATGAACTATTTGTCATTACCTAGCATCATGGTTAGAAGAAGCACAGATATTCCAGTCTAAACAATTCCCAGAACACTATCACAAAACAGCAGGGCCTCTCGTAGCTTATCCATCTCCTGCTGGCAATGGTGATTTATTAGAGATCTCCACAAGCCCTTTAGAGGAGACTCATACATTAGTTTTAGAAATACTTCATGCCATCCTCAGAGGAAGGTAAGACTCATGAGCTGATGGTCTCCCATACTGATTTATCTGTGGAATTTATTATTATTATTTTAATCATGGGTGTCACATACTTTGTCTCTTGGGTTTTATCTTCATGCAAGACAGCAGAAGCATTCATGAATCAAGATCATTGGTGGTGGATTGAGATGCTATTAATATTTCAGTTGAACTGTTTTCTTTCTGCCCAAAGAGAGTTAAGATAGATCCATTAGATGAACACACACTGTAAAATGTGAAGCTGTGCAAGAAGATATTTTATTTTCTATGCACTAACCTTGAAGATGAAAATCATGTGGGCCACAACCTATAATATTTTATGCTACTTAGAGAAAGACGTTTGGTTATAATTGCACTGATCTTCTAGGGTCTGAAGTAGGCTACTTGAGTAACTGTGCTTCATTACTAAAGTCAGTCAATAACATGATAAACTATTCCTCTTTTTTAGAGTTTATTTCAGTATTTATTTTAAATTACTTTTAATGCAATCTCCACTATCTTGATAGTTAAAAATGTTACTTTTTACAAATAAATTTTGATACATTTTAAGTATTTTATTGAGTAGTTTTCCCAACAAAACATAACATTATAATAAATAAATACAGTTTAGAAACAGTTTTCCCTCAGAAAATGCTAGTAAATTTCACAAATAATTAAAAAAAATGACAAGTAACAATGAATTAGACATGACATTTTGAAGTACATTTACATTACATTTACATTTAGTTCTTTAGCAGACGCTTTTATCCAAAGCGACTTCCAAATGAGGACAATGGAAGCAATCAAAATCAACAAAAGAGCAATGATATGCAAGTGCTATAACAAGTCAGTCAGCCTAACGCAATACACGTAGCCAGTTTTTTTTTTATTATATAATAAATAAAAAGAAAACAGATAGAATACAAAATGAATAGAGCAAGCTAGTGTAATTGTTATTTTTTTAAGAATAGAATTAGAATAGAGAGTGCTAGAGTTAGAGGGTCAAATAAAGATGGAAGAGATGTGTTTTAGCTGATTCTTGAAGATGGCTAAGGACTCAGCTACTCGGATTGAGTCGGGCAGGTCATTCCACCAGGAGGGAACATTTAATGTAAAAGTCTGTGAAAGTGATTTTGTGCCTCTTTAGGATGGCACAAAAAAGTGACGTTCACTTGCAGAACGCAAGCTTCTAGAGGGCACATAATAAACTTAGGTAAAGGGGTGCAGAGCCAGTGGTGGTTTTGTAGGCACACATTAATGCCTTCAATTTTATGCGAGCAGCTATTGGCAGCCAGTGCAAACTGATAAACAGAGGTGTGACGTGCATTCTTTTAGGCTCATTAAAAATTAATCTTGCTGCCGCGTTATGGATTAATTGTAAAGGTTTTATAGAGCTGACTAGAAGATCTGCCAAAGTAAAGGCTGAAATAATGTTTACTTGTAAAATGTACTCTAATAAGCTTTTATTAATTTAATTTAATTTAATTTAAACTTTAAAAAATCTTTTTTTTTTTTAATACAGTGAACGTTAATCAGATTGGTCCAAAAGTGGTGTCCACCTGGCAAATTATTAATGGAGCATCTGCAAATTAGTAATGAACTGGAATCATGAAGTTAAAGTACATGAAATAAATAAATAAATAAATTCATTCATTCATTCATTTTATAATAATTTATTTATTGTCAATTTTTAGTTGGAATATTTTAATTTGAATTAAATCAAAGTGTGAGCACTTAGTTGTATTTTCTTAGTGCTTTTTACACCACTGTTGTTTTTTTTTCTTTCACATCTCATATAAAGACAAATTTATTATATAGATGTAAAGAATACACTTGTTGCCAGTTGGTAGGCATATGTAAATATCTGCCACCAGCCCTTGACTGAGGTATTTTCAGTAATCCTTCAATGCACTTCATAGGCTTCTTGTGTTATCTGAAGTTTGTGCTGGCTTTAAACGTATATGCTTCAAACAGCCTGTGCCAGCTTCCGCTCAATCGCTGGTGAGCCACCTCGCTAGATCTAAGCCGCTTTTCCTTCATAAAAGCGAGCGAGCGGCACTCGATTACATTAGCCACTGTCATGCATTGCCAAGAGGGCCCATTTGATAGCGATGACATGTGAAGTAAAACGTGCTCCGCTGCTGATGCTGGGCTGGGGACTGGACACACACTAGCTGGGAACTGCTGAGTAGTCACAGTAGGAGATGAAAAAGTACTTTGAATCATTTGTTCAGATAATGTAAGATGTGACTTTGTTGAGATCTACTTCACTTGCATAGAACATGAAGAATTCAAAGAATTCAAAGAGTAAAGAGAGCTGTAGTCTTGCATTTACCGCACATGCATTCAGTAATCTTGTGTTTGTTTTAGCTGCTGTTTGTATGTAGGATGTTTTTGTCCGTGTATACACATGTGCAAAGGCAAAGCAAGGATCAAGTGACCTGCTTGATGGTGTTATTTTTAGCTGATTCAGCAGTACGTTGCTCCAGCTCTGTGCAGGCCCCATAACCACACACACCAATCTAATTCCCCTGCTTCTTTCAAAGAGCTTCGGGCTCTGAGGTTTCACATATTTCTGTCCTAAAAAGACGCAAATGATACTATCTGTAATATTTAATGAAGTGTGTGCCAAGATTTTTCTGAAAACCACAATAAGAGCTGGAGTGTAGGCAGGATTTACCTTGTGGCTGGGCCTGCTAAATATTGCTTGCCCTATAAGCAAATATAAAATAAGATTTTAAGTTTTTTTCTTCATATTATAAAAACTTGTGAGGGTAAAAAGGGCATTATAAAAAAAAAATGATTTTGAGGGCAGGAGTGTTCCAGGCTCGAAAAGCCTGATGTACTTATTTCTGGTGCTTCAGAGATTTTATAATGTAAGTATAAGTACTGTTTATTCAAAAATGACAATTCGCCATAATTTTCTCACTTTTGGGTCATTTAAATTCCATATGTTGTTATTTTATAAACAATTAAAGTAAAAATATACAGAAAATGCATATTTTAGATAATGTAATATACAGATGAAATGGCATCCACAGGGCGCACTGTAAATAATTGTTGTAGTTTTTACAGAACATCCTTTTAATTGTTTAAGTCTATGTTACCTTACTTAAGTTACATTGTTATTTTACTGTAACATTCTGTCAAATATATGATTTTTAGAAGTAAAAACAATGAAGTGCTGTATAATTTACAGTAAAAGGACATTTTCCACAAGTCTCTGTGTGTATTCTGAGTAATTCTGAGGCTTAGCCCGGCCACGATATAATATAATAAGAATCTTCTTTCCTTCCATTATTGAAAAAAAATGATCAGTTGCATTAAGTGCAACAGTGAAACCAATTGAAAATCTAGATCGATCTATCTATCTATCTATCTATCTATCTATCCATCTATCCATCTATCCATCCATCCATCCATCCATCCAAACAACTTTCATGAACACACTTAAACACTTGGATCTTGATAGGCTACTGGTTTTCTTTGTCATACTGTTTATTTTATTTTTCTTTATTCATTTACTTACTTACTAACTTACTTATTTGCTTACTTTTTTTCTTTACATTGCAAAAACATATGGGGCTATTAACAAAAGATCTAGGACTATAGCTTTTTTGTTCTTGTTGGAGCTGGACAGCTTGTGGTCATTGTTAACTGTCACTAGGCGTGTTTCCATTACCCTTCAAATTGCGCAAATTGAAATTGCGAATTGAAAATACGCCTAATGGAAACGCGTCAATTTCGCAAAAACGCCCATATATCGCAAAAAAGTCTTTACGCTCGCATGAGGTGGTTTTTCAGGCAATGCGAAAAAGGAATAATTCGCAAAACTGCAATTGAAACGTTTTTTTTTTTCCGCATTTACAGGTCACATGGCGTATGTAAAAAGTCACATGATCATTCTTCAATGTACTATAACCTCCAAGAAAAACTTCATACGTGGCCGGTCTCCAGTATAAGGGGCTTTCCTACCATTAATGCTTAGACAATTTACACTGCACACGTCTGTGGTGCAGTGTGGCTCTGATAGGCCACTGAAGCTGATTACGGCCACTCTAGTCAATGCTTGTGTTTATTCCAGCCGCGCCACGTACATTTCTGAAGTGGCTCTCTGTGCTGCTTCTGTAAAGATACATGCTTACGCCTCCTTTGAATAAATATAGCCAAAATCTGTTAAAATCCCACCAAAATCCGTTGCCATGATTTAACGCGAGAGGCAAAAGATTACGTTTTAGTTGCATAACATTGGTTAATGGAAACGCCGTCATTTCGCAATACCTTTTTATCGACATTTATAAAATATCGCCAAAGTTTTGCGCAAATCTGTAATGTATATTAAAAAAAAATTTTTCTGTTCTTTGGGAGAAAAATAGCATACAAACATTCATATTATTTTATTTTTGAGTTAAGTGACCCTTTTAAAGCATAATCTGAAAAACCAAAACAATTTTCTTGGCTTATGAAAATGTGATCCATGCGAAAATACAGCAAAGCGTGGATCTTTCCTGTGCATTGTATGTGTAAAGCAGCTTTATTTTACAATACAGTTCTCAGCTGGATTAGAAGGATGAGGCATAATGGGGGATGAGGTGTACTGTGAAGAGATCATACTGTTTTGCTTACTCTTCCTGTCAAGTTTAAGGCTGCAGTGGCTTCAAAATATTATCACAGCTGCTCTATGAACTTTTGAAGTTTGTATTGGGAGAGAGATGATCTGGATTGCTGACAAGATGTTTTCCTTATATAACCACATAAACTCTTGCCAAATAAATACAAGTTATTCTTCAATTATTGTACATTTTATAAAACCTGAAATCATTGTAGAGTAAATATTTATAAAGTTTGCACATACCTCTGGACTCTCTCCATTCCATGTTACTACCTTGAAGCTCACCACACATTTATGAGCGATGTGCAGCCATTATCGTCTCCACACCCATGGAAAACTGAATTGATTCTCAGTGTCAGACTGTCCCACATTTCTTTGCTTCTTGTGTAATGAACTCAACAGCTATCACCACACTGGCCTCAAAAATCATATCTTGATTTTTACATAATCTGGTTATTTATTTATTTATTGCCCTCTTCGAAAGGAATTCCTGTCTAATCTTTACTCTCTAATAATAGTCGGGGATTATTCAAATGTGTTACCCAGTGACGTATACCGGTAACAGGCAAAAGATTCAAAAGTATGACGACTCATTAAGGCGATTCAGAATCGACTCTCTCTTTTAAGAGACAATATCTTTATTTATCATGCACTTTTTTGATTAACAACTTTGCAGATTGTTTTCATTTAAGGATAGCTACATTATAAACTGCAAAAGAGATATTTTTCATGACCTGCTCTTTAAGACAACCCATTATTTTCTCAGAAAAAAAAATACGAAATTCACTCAAAATACTTATACACATGATAAAGAAGGTCTTGAATGTCCCAAAATATCAATAACTAATTTTTGACCAAAAACGAAGTTACGGCCTTGCCTACGCACGACGCATTTCAAGTTGATGAAGTTTATGAACATCTAGTTTTAAATAGATAGAGGTTAAAAAAAAAAATTCTATTACGGCCACTCTAGTCAATGCTTGTGTTTATTCCAGCCGCGCCACGTACATTTCTGAAGTGGCTCTCTGTGCTGCTTCTGTAAAGATACATGCTTACGCCTCCTTTGAATAAATATAGCCAAAATCTGTTAAAATCCCACCAAAATCCGTTGCCATGATTTAACGCGAGAGGCAAAAGATTACGTTTTAGTTGCATAACATTGGTTAATGGAAACGCCGTCATTTCGCAATACCTTTTTATCGACATTTATAAAATATCGCCAAAGTTTTGCGCAAATCTGTAATGTATATTAAAAAAAAATTTTTCTGTTCTTTGGGAGAAAAATAGCATACAAACATTCATATTATTTTATTTTTGAGTTAAGTGACCCTTTTAAAGCATAATCTGAAAAACCAAAACAATTTTCTTGGCTTATGAAAATGTGATCCATGCGAAAATACAGCAAAGCGTGGATCTTTCCTGTGCATTGTATGTGTAAAGCAGCTTTATTTTACAATACAGTTCTCAGCTGGATTAGAAGGATGAGGCATAATGGGGGATGAGGTGTACTGTGAAGAGATCATACTGTTTTGCTTACTCTTCCTGTCAAGTTTAAGGCTGCAGTGGCTTCAAAATATTATCACAGCTGCTCTATGAACTTTTGAAGTTTGTATTGGGAGAGAGATGATCTGGATTGCTGACAAGATGTTTTCCTTATATAACCACATAAACTCTTGCCAAATAAATACAAGTTATTCTTCAATTATTGTACATTTTATAAAACCTGAAATCATTGTAGAGTAAATATTTATAAAGTTTGCACATACCTCTGGACTCTCTCCATTCCATGTTACTACCTTGAAGCTCACCACACATTTATGAGCGATGTGCAGCCATTATCGTCTCCACACCCATGGAAAACTGAATTGATTCTCAGTGTCAGACTGTCCCACATTTCTTTGCTTCTTGTGTAATGAACTCAACAGCTATCACCACACTGGCCTCAAAAATCATATCTTGATTTTTACATAATCTGGTTATTTATTTATTTATTGCCCTCTTCGAAAGGAATTCCTGTCTAATCTTTACTCTCTAATAATAGTCGGGGATTATTCAAATGTGTTACCCAGTGACGTATACCGGTAACAGGCAAAAGATTCAAAAGTATGACGACTCATTAAGGCGATTCAGAATCGACTCTCTCTTTTAAGAGACAATATCTTTATTTATCATGCACTTTTTTGATTAACAACTTTGCAGATTGTTTTCATTTAAGGATAGCTACATTATAAACTGCAAAAGAGATATTTTTCATGACCTGCTCTTTAAGACAACCCATTATTTTCTCAGAAAAAAAAATACGAAATTCACTCAAAATACTTATACACATGATAAAGAAGGTCTTGAATGTCCCAAAATATCAATAACTAATTTTTGACCAAAAACGAAGTTACGGCCTTGCCTACGCACGACGCATTTCAAGTTGATGAAGTTTATGAACATCTAGTTTTAAATAGATAGAGGTTAAAAAAAAAAATTCTTGGGACAGTCTGCCTTCAAGATAGATAGCTGGCCACACAGATTTGCAGCATCTGGGGTTGCAGGTCAGGGCTTGATCTTAGATACTGTGAATATGATTTATGTGTCCTGGTAGGACGTAGTATCGTCTGCATAGCACTGAATCCCAGAGGAGTGATCAGTTCTGAGACACACATGCCAAAGTACACACTGCTGGAGTTTTGTGGCCAGTTCAGACATGGCAAGATGCTTGCTAACCACAACCTTTGTTTCCAAAAACTTCCACAATTCTAAGATTGGATGTCTGATTATGGAATCAGTCTATTCAAAGCAGAAACAGTTGATTGGTTCTTCTTATCCAGGTGGATTAACTAAATCCGGCAGGAGAATGTTGTTGGCATAAATCTTAGGCTACATCCACACGAAGCCAGAGCTTTCCCTATCCGATCTTTTTTTCCCCCTCGTCTCAAGAAATATCTGCGTCCACACGAAACCACAAAACTGACACAAAACAATGTAGTATACATGCCAGACCAGTATGTGGCGCTGTAATTCTGCCACAGAGATACACTAAAAACGGAGAAGAAGATATATATAAAGCATAATGTTTCGCTGAGTACCTCTGGTTGATTTGACACAAAATTGGCCCATATACATATAATTTTTGATGACTTTTGCAACAATTACCTGCAAACTTTAAATTAATGCCCTGTATAAACTACCGTATACTGTAGCTTGACCTAATTTCTGTTACCTGGAGCTACCCATCTGAATTTCTGTCCTCTTCTGAACTGAGGGAGTTTAAATAGACAGTATAGTGCGACTACTGCAAAATAAACTGTTCTACACTCCCCCTATATATATATATATATATATATCAATATCAATTAAATCAATAAAATCAATTAAAATCAATTAATTTAGACATTACCATAAATAACATCTTTTAAGGATTTTTTTTCAATGTATGACACCCTTGATAAAATTTCAGCATGAATATTATCCATGAGCATATCCATGTTTCTGTGTATCTGCATATTTGACCAGTTCTTCATGTCTCCTTATAATTCTGGATAAAACAAGAGGATTCCATCAATAAGAAAACAAATTAATCTAACAGCCATTATGAACAATTATACACAGGCACGGCATGCCAATGTTCCCATATTCCACACCTTGAACTCTCATTAATAATATATTGATTGAGATTAATGATGTGTGTCCCTCTTGATACTTTAATCATTTCATGGGAAAATGTCAATTATACTGTAATTAAAAAAATAGCACAATATAGATAGTTAAACTCCATCACCCTTTATTTATTTAATTGTATTTATTTATTTATTGTGAATATTTTTTTGTACTACTGGACTAAATTGCTCCTCTACAATAATAGTATCCCATTTAAATTTAAGACAATCGTTCAGTGTTTGTTCATGTTTTTATTGCTGTTACGTGACGTAGAGGTGTCTGACTAGGGGCGAGATGTGGGCTGATGACGTCATCATTTCAGAAAATATATGGTTTCGCTGTGCACACGAAAACACAAGGGCGGCGTTTTCAGATTTATCCACTCTGGGACCCGGTTTCAAAAAAATATCAGTTTCACTCTCCCAAAACGCTGGATCTGTGTGGACAAAACGCCTATACAATACAAAATGTATGCGTTTACAGCTAAACGCTTCTCCGTGTGGACGGGGCCTTAAACATAAAACTTTTCCTCTACAGTTAAGAAAATACCTACATTTATATACAAATATAGAGTGGTATTTTTGTGTCTATGTGTGAGTTTCTTTGAAACCCCCCTACCTTCTTCCTCCTGTCAGAATTATCCTCCCAAATGCAGACAAGTACTGTCATTTAATTTGCTATGCATATATTTACACACCAGTCAGCTGAACGCAGTGCAAATATTCAGCTGCTCAGCTGGGGTGTGAGATTTGTTTCTCACTAGTTTGCTTATGGTAAGCCGAAAAATGCATTCCTAATGCTTCTCAAAATGAGCAGAGCATTAAAGAAACCCAGATAAAAGTGATGGAATAATTCAAGACAAGCAGATTAATGGAATAATCTGGAAAAGCTCAGCATGTGATCTTAGTACATTTTCTTTAACCGTATTTATACTACTTAATTTACAGCACTGACCAGTTGATTGATTGACATTTATGTTTGCAGTAAAGGATTAAGAAGTTTTGAGACTTTTTTTATTATTATTATTGAAGCAAAATTTGTGAGCAAATGAAGAAGTGTCCAATCAAATATATTCAGAAATAATGACAAATTAACCAAATTTTAGAAACTTCCCTGGCTCTAACAGGTATCTGCTATGAAGTTGTTTTGATAGAGGGCAACAAGCTACATTTCTGCTTTCAACATTATTTGTCATTCCTCCAGACATTCCTCTTTAAATACATGAAGTATTAGCTGTATGCAAATTGACCATATTTGGTTTTCAACCATTAAAAATGTGTAAAGATTCAATAATTTAGACATGGAGGCACATTGAGATTCCCACATTTCTGAGATTTGAAACATATAGGGCCTTAAAAATTAAGATTACAACAATATCTCAAAAGCATAATGTTTTGCAGAGGTACTCAGCAAAACATTATGCTTCTGAGAAATATACAGTCTGTGTGTGTGTGTGTGTGTGTGTGTGTGTGTGTGTGTGTATGTATGTATATATATATATATATA
>NW_015539872.1:231068-232379 GCF_001515605.1 Sinocyclocheilus anshuiensis
TGTGTGTGTGTATGTATATATATATATATATATATATATATATATATATATATATATAAAGCATAATGTTTCGCTGAGTACCTCTGGTTGATTTGACACAAAATTGGCCCATATACATATAATTTTTGATGACTTTTGCAACAATTACCTGCAAACTTTAAATTAATGCCCTGTATAAACTACCGTATACTGTAGCTTGACCTAATTTCTGTTACCTGGAGCTACCCATCTGAATTTCTGTCCTCTTCTGAACTGAGGGAGTTTAAATAGACAGTATAGTGCGACTACTGCAAAATAAACTGTTCTACACTCCCCCTATATATATATATATATATATATCAATATCAATTAAATCAATAAAATCAATTAAAATCAATTAATTTAGACATTACCATAAATAACATCTTTTAAGGATTTTTTTTCAATGTATGACACCCTTGATAAAATTTCAGCATGAATATTATCCATGAGCATATCCATGTTTCTGTGTATCTGCATATTTGACCAGTTCTTCATGTCTCCTTATAATTCTGGATAAAACAAGAGGATTCCATCAATAAGAAAACAAATTAATCTAACAGCCATTATGAACAATTATACACAGGCACGGCATGCCAATGTTCCCATATTCCACACCTTGAACTCTCATTAATAATATATTGATTGAGATTAATGATGTGTGTCCCTCTTGATACTTTAATCATTTCATGGGAAAATGTCAATTATACTGTAATTAAAAAAATAGCACAATATAGATAGTTAAACTCCATCACCCTTTATTTATTTAATTGTATTTATTTATTTATTGTGAATATTTTTTTGTACTACTGGACTAAATTGCTCCTCTACAATAATAGTATCCCATTTAAATTTTTCCATCAGGAATATTTATTAAAAATATGATGAGACATATTGCTATTTTAACATTGTAAATGTCCATAATTGCAGATAAATGCTGGAATTACATCAGGTGGGAATAATTTTGCCAGTGCATACAATGACTAAAAATGAGTTTAACTTGGGTAGAATTGATTTTAACTACTTGTACCGCATGCTGTCTTTTTCAATTTTTATTCAATCTGATTCAGGGAGAAAGACAATGCCCTGAAATGAGAGTTAACAGGGCCATAATTCCCAATTGTCCTTCTCAAGAAACGTCTCTAGGTTATGTATGTAACCATGGTTCCCCGAGGGAACTGACGAGCCCGTCTCGGATACCTCTGCTAAATCCACCCGCGATCAGTCTGCGCTGTGCCTCGGCAACAGCGGGACCGCTGCCAGCGGGATCGCGAGCCTGGCCGCTCTCATCAA
>NW_015539872.1:234601-246707 GCF_001515605.1 Sinocyclocheilus anshuiensis
GCCCCTCCCATAAAGTAACGCGGGCAGGGAGGAACACACAGCCTGAACGTTGTCTGCCCTCGCCTTAGGTGTTTGGTTTTGTCTTGTGATTTCGTGACAAACAACACTAAATAAGACTCACAAACAGATATCAGACTGACACACACAAGACGCAAGTGCTTGCTGAATGACAGAAAGCTGACGCCGGTTTCACCGCACGTGCTTTTATGCTCCTGGTCACTACGTCACCCCGCCCGTGACGTCTCGCCCATCCATTGGACTGATTACACATGTGATTCAGAGCGTGGTCATGCTGGAGGCGTGTTAACAGGGGCCATAATCAGCTCGAGTTCCTGAAGGGGAACTAATTTCAGCAAATATCATGAATTAGACTAATGCAATGAGATGAGCGTGTCTTTAGCTAAGAGGATATGGCTTTGGAAAGTGCTAAGTACTAACATTAGGGCAGCCTAGCATAGCTAAATTTAAGCCAAGGTTACTCAAGCATGACACAAGTATAGCTTGAAGATTGCTTCCATAGAGAGGGGGAGGTTTCTTTTAAAAAATGAACACCCATTTCCAAACTTAAGACTGGGCCAGAGGTTGTGCGATATGGAAATGAGAGAAATGAGGCAACAGTAAGCAATAAACATGCTAATTCACGCAAGCGTAGCAACCACTTATCTGTAACCAAGACGAAAAGAGCAGCAGAAGCTCACTGTAATTTAACCCTGCCTCAAGAGCCGGACTGTAGACTACATCAACCTGTTGGAATACGAGGGTCACACCCACACAAAATATAAAAAGTAGTTTTTTTTTCTTGCATGCTTATAGGCTTTTTGTGTAGTGTTTGCCTGTTTTTTGGTGAAGGAGAAACACTGTGAAAATTGCATTAGGAGACATGCACATGGGTTGATTTCTTCATCACAATGTGACAGAAGTTTAAAGAGAATAAATGGATCAGCCGGTCACGGTAACGAGATTTCAGTGTTTATCAGGGAAAACAGAGTGATAAAGGACAAGGGAGATTAGCATGAAGAATGCAGGTGTGTAGGAACGTGAATTATATAGACATTGCAGTCATGCCAAAATCAGACATCGCAGCCTGGGTCCTTGGAGGATTACGGTTCACCGAAATACAAGACATAAGAACAGTGTTTTGTATTGTAAAGGTATTTTACATGCGTTTCTCTCTGCTTTGTTTTACATTATGTACTGCTTGCTTTATTGCCAGGACTATGAAATACAGCCCAATCTTAACCTGCATTTGCATGTCTAATATATTCAAGGCAATTGATTGATTGAGCACACATCAAACCTGATCATTGACCTGTAAAAACATCCATAAATGTCAGCTCATCCCTCCCCCTCTCATAGTTTATTGCTGCTATAAAATGAAACGGTTATCTGTGTAACCTATAAGATTCCTCTTTGCTGCATACACTGGAATTTTATTGGGTTTTTTAATTCTTATAATGTTTTCTTTCAGTATAAGGAAAATATATTTGGTATACTATATGTTCAGTTTGTTTTCTTATACTTACACCTTTAGGCAATAGATTTGACTCTTGCGTCTGTCACATTTCAGATTGCAATGTTTTGTCACGGTAGTGGTGTGAATTACCTGATATTGTCATTATAGTAATGCACTTTTTGCTATTCATCTATTCAGTGTCCTTATAGATCAGAAATGTAAGAGAGAGAGGTTCTCATTCCCTAACTGTGTTAAAGGTGACATATCATGAAAATCTAACTTTTTCAGTGTTGAAGTTTCTACCAACTCAGAAAATGTGAAAAAGAACAACCCAGTAATTTTGGTGACACTTTATAATAACTTTCATTAATAAATCATTAACAAACATTATGTAATGCTTAATGGATCATTAGTTAATATATATTCAGAAACGTGAAATAATCTGCTTGTTAATGTTTACTAATAAATGTATTAAACATTATCTAATAATTACAATTTCATGTAATTTAAAATGCTTACAAATGTCATTAAGCTTCTAATTCATATGATCATGCACATCTTGAAAATCTACAAATGATTTTAACAGGTGTAATGATTAAAAGCTTGTGTTAATGCACAACACTTCTGCTGCTATTGAGGTGTGATACAGCTAAGGTTAGGCTCAAGTTTGGTGGTATGGGCAGGTTTAAGGGTTGGGTAAGGGGTCAGCAGTGTACAATTTGATCAATTTGATGGGTCAATTTGATTACTATAAGGGAACACGATTCAATCTGTTTATATTTCATTGTTTTGATAAATGATAAATTAAGTGTTTTCTTGAAAATGTGTTTTGTGCCCCCTGCTGTTGCTGTACGATTCAATGAATATTCAGTTTAATGATACAGAAAAGTATACTAATATAAGTGTTGACGTAATAAAAACATGTTTTGCACCCAAATTACAACGTATTTACCAAGCATTTAGCTAAACTTAACTAACCACCCTTTACACAAACGTTGTTACAGCTAAAAGTCCAGCGCCAATAAAGATGTTAAAAATGTTTATAAACATTTTCAAATGATGAATAGTCTCGACTTTAAATTGGGTACTGCAAAAACGTAAACAAATGATTAATAAATGATTTGTAGAGATGTGAAAATAGGGTGAATTCCGGTCATTTGGGACGCATTTTGCCATCAAAATGACTGCTCATAAAGGTACTAATGATTAGTAAATGTTTATAAACATTTACAGTTGATGAATAGTTTCCACTTTAGATTGGGTACTGCAAAATAATTAGCAAATAATTAACAAATGATTTAAGATGTGCAAATACTAGAGGTCTACACAACAAACAAAGACCAAATATATGACCTTTACAGACTGTCATTATGAGTTAATGAATATATTAACATGAATAGTTTGTGAAGTGCTTAAAATGACTAATTAAGCTATATTTTCCACAACATTTGTTAATGTAAAAATTAGCATTTGCTAATATGTGAACTGACGTTTAATGAAATGTGTAAGCATTCAAAAGTCCATTAACAAATAAACTTGTCATCATTGTATAATTTCTGTTAAAATCATTTGTAGATTTTTAAAACGCATAGAGTTTAATGACATTTGTAAACATTAACTAATGATCCATTAAGCATTATATAATGTTTGTTAATAATTTATGAATGCTTTTAATTATTGATTTATTTACTGTATATTATGCTGCTGCCACACAGATCTAATATAAACATGTGATTTCTTTCCCAGGTGTTTACCTTCACAGACATAACCGACAGTTTATAACTCATGTGTGTTTTTAACATAAACTTGTGTCTATTTGACAGTTTAAGCGCAATAAGACATGAAAGAGAACTTAGTTTAGTACACACATGCCATGTAATACCTGTTTCCTATGTGCTATTTGACTTCACAGACACATTCTGGGGAGACAATATATTACATATTGTAAAAAAGGGGCATAATAGGTCTCCTTTAACACATGCAGTTGCATTATAGTAAAATAGGTTAAGTTTTATTGTTTTCTATGTATTATAAAATTTAAACATGATTTACCTATTTCAGATTTAAAGAAAAAGAGAGTCTGTTAAGCCGAATTATTATATTATATTCGACATGACATTGTTCCAACAACCATGCAAGATCACAACATTTATTTCCATCAAGAGTTGCATTCACTTTTGGCCGAGATCTTGTATTGTCAATGGGACAGTCAAACCCTTCTTTAAAGTTTACTCCATCACATCCCAAAGACTTTCAATAGGTTTCAGGCAACGATTCTGTGGTGGCCAATTCATATGTTGAAATGATTTCTCATGCTCACCGAATCACTCTTTTACAGTTTGAGTCCAATGAATCTTGTCATTGTCATCCTGGAATATATACCTGGCTTCTGACATGGTTTTAGAAATTAAAAGAACTTAAGAAATTGAGAAATGAACACACTGCAACAGGTATGGTTTAAAAGAATTGCTATCAAGCATATAACATGCTAGAAGCATATTAATCACTGCATTAATGATCCAATCCTAAACTCTTCAGTATTTGCCGATTTAACCAGCAATTTTTTTTTTTTTTGAGTGACCCTGCAAAATGATTTACTAGATTGAAAAAAAATAAAAAAATAAAATAAAATAAAAAATAGTTGTAGGTGTTGACCAATGATAGACCCAAAACACGACTTTGTGCAGTATGGGCCTGTAAATGTGTTTGAGTTACACTTGGTTTTGAGAATGCAAAATATGGTTTACTTGAAGATCTTGGTGTTGTGCTAGCAGCTGGACAGGTGAAATTATGCAGAAAGCTCTTATATGGAGATGTTTGGGTGTGTATTATGGTAATTAGTAAAGGTGGGCATGAGTCCCTCTCAATGAGAATAATCTGGATACATCAACATTAGAATGGTGGCCATGTGTTGAGTGTCTAGACCTACAGCAACTATAAATGGTGGTGTATAGACAAGTATAACATGTACCTGAATTAACCTTTGTGTTGGTCCTGGAACAACAATCAATGACCATAAATCTAACCAGAACATTGGCTGAAAAGCCTCTAACCACAGCCTCCTGACCGCAACTGTAAACTCTCGCTCGCTCTGTTGTTTCAGGAACATGTTCTACTTGGATAAATGTTAAGTGGTTTGGATGGTTGATGTGTTGCAATTCTGTGTGTCATTTATAAAAAATTTTAAGCTCTTGCTGGCCTCTAGGTACCATACAGATCTACTGGCCTTGTGATGAACTTCTACAGTCCATCACATACTCTATGAGAGGACATATGTCCTTGAAATCATACAGGCACCCATATTAAGGGAAGAAAAGGGAGTCCATTCATACAGAAAAAAGCAATTCCTTCTAATATCTATGTGGCACTGCACATGTGTTTGTCAGGAAATATCAGGTCACCTAGCAATGGATCACCATACAAATCTAACATTAATACTGCATGTTCCACCTTTCCATTTGTCACGTGCCACAAGACAACAAACAGAATAAAGTGTATATTAATATATCCAATAAATATGTAAGAAGCCAGAAAACACAGTATAGTCCACCTACAAGATCACAGCATGACCTATTTTGAATGAATGAATACAATGTTCATAGAAACAGATATACAAAATAATTATTAAAAATAGTGAGTATATATATGGCTAAATTTAAAATGTGCCATTTTATGGTTTTGACAGTACAGCTCAAAGTCAGTAGTGCTCAGATATCTTGGAGCTCCTGTTTCCCAACAGGAATAACATTAGCAACAATAAGACAATGGGTTCAGTTCCTAGGGAACAAGCATAGTGGTAAAATATATAGCCTTGAATGCAATGTATATGTTGCTTTGTATAGAAAGGGGGGGACTTCACAGCTTTTTAGTATAAATTATTCATGTGTGTATGTGGGCATAAACTGTAGAGGTTGCATTTGTCTGCTGCAGCTGTGAAAATATATGTCCATTCATTCCACACTGTGTCCTCAAGTGTACGACAGGTGAGTCATTACATTCATTGGATCTGTTATACAACCTGTGAGACAATCTCAATAAATGACACATGTAGAGGGTCATTAGATTATTCTCACATCCAGCTTCCTTTATTGTAGGATGTCCTGGAATGGATTCTGAAATGAATATTGAATTCTCTCCCCTGGAGATTTTAGATGAAAAAAGAGCCTGGCTGGAAATCGAATCATCTAGCGAAGTGAAAATGCTGTGTGAAACTAGGATTTGTGTGAATTCCAAGACAACATCACACATAGCACACACACACAAAGACCTTTGTGGGAATGCGTGAAGGAGAGGGGGTCAAAGCTAACACAGCAATTCTCAAGATAAGGTTTGGTACGTGCCATTCTTCTTTTATTGCTCCGAATAGTGTATGTCTGAACGACCAACAACTCATTTCCATTTAGTATTCAACGTGGACCCCTGCATCCATTTCCAAACTTCTGGTGTTCCTCTGACTGAAAATGTTGTCTTTAAGGGGAATGATGATGTTTAACATGAAATATCATAATGTCAGTACTTTCTTTTAATTTGGTGCTTCATACATCATGTAAAAGATGGGATCCAGTCATTCTAGAACATAAAGCGATATGAACCTGAAGTATTCTCTATAAGAATTGATTGAGGTTGATAGTTTTTTTTTCTTTTACCTCCAGCCTTACCGCCAAATAATACCAATTACACAGGACAGGAGCAGACTGATTTCTGATGATGGGGCTTTGAGCAGCGAATATGAAGAGTGTGTGCATTCTGTGATTGTGTTCAAGTTCAGAGTGGGGCCGCTTGTCTGTGGTATTAATGGAAGGAGGTATAAAAGCAAGCGTACTGTACATAACATTTTTCTTTGTTTACTTCAGACCATTTTGGCAAGGGGCAAAGAACCAAAAATTTAGATGAGAGAATAACTGACAGAAAAGAAAAGAAAACAAATACAACCAAATATGAGATGCTTTGGCTTCTTTTGGAACAATTTTTTGGCGATGAGGAAATATATAGGAACTAACTGGCCAAATTTTGTCTGAAATGTAGTTACTTGATATTAACTTCTTGTTTATAGAACCACTGTATAAAAGCAATATGCTCTTGCTGGAGTGGGATTGATTTAAACCGCAAAATAAAGGCTAGAATGGAAATGGATGAAATGGAATGGATTTCTTTCATAAAAGTGAATGCAGGGTTTATCTGTGAAATGAGTTAAAAGTAGGTAGTCCATCAGTGTCTTTCTACTAACCACTAAATTGATTACTGACCGTTTACTTACTGTTTACTGTTCTCACTCACTGAAGTGGTAAAAAGTCAGTAAATTCAGACATCACTACTTTCTTTTGTCAAAATATACACTACTGTTCAAAGATTGGAGACAGTAAGATTTTTTATTTTTTTTTATTTTATTTTATTTTTTTTTGCAAGAAATTAATACTTTTAATACACATAAAAATTATATTAATCAAGCAGTAAAGACTTTAACATTATTAGAAAGGATTTATATTTCCAAAAAATTATTTTATTTATAGAAATATTAAGCGTCACAATTATTTTCAACATTGATAATAATAAGAAATATTTCTTAATCAGCAAATCAGGATATTAGAATTATTTCTGAAGGATCATCATGTGACACTGAAGGCTGGAATAATGATGCTGAAAATTCAGCTTTGTAATTTTTTTTTTCTTAGGATTAAATTACATTTTAAAATATTTGAATAGAAAACCAGTTATTTTAAATTGTAATAATATTTCACGATATTGCTGTTTTTGACACTATTTCTGACCAAATAAAACAGGTGAGCATAAGAGGCTTCTTTTAAAAACATTAAAAAATCTTACCCTAAAGTTTAGAATGGTAGAGTACATAAACCAATAACCTAAAAAGTGAGTACATTTTTGAAGCATTAGCTTATGTCTTCAACAATCATTACAAAGGATTTGTTAACTGAAGAAGAAGAATTCGACTTGCATTGCATTCAAGGTCCACATTTGCCATTGTAAAAGATTTCCCCTGCTTTTATTTATAGTTACAATTGAATGAACACAGGAAGTGATGATGAGTAGAGGGGAGAAAGGGACGACAATGACATGAACCAGATTTAAACTCACCATTCACATGAGCTCTGACATCACTAAGTTAAAATTAAAGATGTTTTTTTCTTAAATTGTAAAAGTTTAGACATTAATTTCACTGCATTCGTTTTCTAAATTGGACTGTTTATTTGTGGTACCACAGGGTAGCTGAATGAAATATGTTTGCCTCATTTGGTTTGATGTGAAAGTAGGAATGTTTAGGATCATAAGCACTCCTGTCTCTTTTATCAAACAGGTTGATGTTGTGTTTTCCAATACATTGCCATAAGCCCCACTTTGTGGCCTCTTATTCCTAAAACTTGTACACGTTATAGCCACCGTTTTATCATTTTCCATTTCCCAGCACAGGCAAGGACAAACACTGAGGGATATATCTCAGTATTGACATTGGCTTACTCATCAGAAGCCATTGGGTGATCAATAAATGAAGCACAGCCAGAATTACAGATGACGTTTTCAGTTGTTTTGATAAAGCTGTAGTTATCTCACCTACACTAATATGTCTTGGCTTGGACATCTTCCATTACCCTTCAAAACCACACATTAGCACTGGTCCAGCCATGTTAACGCCCGGTCTTGCTCAAACGGCCATACAAAGCAGGCAGCGTTAAGCCACCAAGTCAAATATGTAAATAATTAAAGTACTGTGCCAGAAAATGCCTCAGGTTGAAAATGTGGTTGGCAATGAGATGGCTAGTCTGCAAGCGTGCAGAGCGGGATTTTCCAATTTCCTCCTTTTACAAAACCGCACACTTGACATTTATCTGATCCAATCCCAGAGACATCTTTGAAGAGCATAAAGCCTTCCAGAGACTGTTTCTGTTTCTACCGCATTGATTTGGAAAACGGCAGCGATGAAGGCAGCAGGGTAATTAACAGATTTGCAAGAAGCATTGTAAAGACAGCCAATAAAAGTCTTCTGGCTTATTATCTATAAGTAGACTGGAACTAGTACTGAGGAATTTAAAATTTGCCATTTCGCACTTCAACAAACCCTCTCAGAGCAAACCAAAAGCCTTGGTAACAGGTTTTGACAAAATGAGAACCAATTCTGGTAATTTACAGAAAATTTTAATGAGGAATAAATCTAGCTGTTGAAGACTAGTAGCATGTTCCAAATAAATAACAGTTTAAATGGTCTTATATATGGAGAAAAAAAATGTATTAAAAATATATAAAATAAATTATATGTATATATATTACATGTATATATAATTTATTTATTATATGTATTTACTTAAAATAAATTTCCTAAAATCTAAAACAATAAAGTAAATGGTAATAATAATTATAACAATAATAGCAATAATTATTACAAAAATTCAAAACCTAAAGAGGAGAAAAAAAAATCCCACCCTTTTGCTGCCCCTCTCATTACTAATGCTTGTAACCATAGAAACCTAGAGCCTACTGGGACATGAATAAAATGGAAGACAACCAAATTGTGATGGATAGTTTTGTACTTGTGCATTTATTTATCCATATGTTTCCATTCATTGAGGAAACAATGATATGATGACTGCAGTGTATATTTGCCTTTGTGGGATCTTGGTAAACGGCTACACAGCTGTATAGTCAGTGCACACTCACACAAGCCCGGACACACAACTGAAAACACACACAGATCCACACGCATGCATTCTTATAATATGTATATGTAGTCACCACTCTCTGCAAGCAAACACTCTCTGATCCCTCACAATATTCTTAGTATCAGCCATGGAAATGGAACTGTTTCCAAATTTGAAAATATGCTTTTTCACATAAAAGAATGAAGACACTTCTGTCTGTCAGCAGAAACAGTCTAGGAACCAAACAGGTACGCAAAGATCCATATGTGCCTTTTGTCTGTTACTCTAAAGGCTGCCCTGACTTTAACCTTCATGCCTCACCTTAATGTTAGCCTTTGAAATAAAAGCAGCATAGAGTTGATCGAATCTATTGACTTGTGCAGTAAGGATGTAACATTGACTTGTATCTAAGATGATGCTTAAATGGGATACAACAGTGATTACTTCATACTTTGATGACCAGCCATACCAGCAATTTATTTCTGCTGGTTTGTTTCCTCACTGAGAAGGGTAAATATAGCCCATGCTCACAGAAATTGACAGAGCATCATGCTGTCTCAGCATTTAATGCTGAGACAGGGAATTGTTTCTTGCTTTGCCTCACAGTTGATCACTGGGTTGTAACAGCTGTTGCCCTTAGGGACCCACAGACATAAGAACAACACAAGTACAATATAATAGGAGTGATGACTATTCCCAAAAGACATGTAGTCCAGCTAACAAACAATATGTTCTATGAATGTTTTGAAAAAGTTTTCATTAGGCTAAATTTATTTAAAAAAATGGAGTGGTTCAAAACATCTAGATTTTTAATGCTTTAAAATGTTTTTTTTTTCTTTGGTAATCCGAACGTTTAAGGGAACATTCTGGTTTTGCAAGCATTATGGGAATATTAGAAACAAGTAGTAGCATTAAAAAAAAAATAGTCAAAAATTTCTTTAATGTACAGTATCAGTAATTTTTTGTGTTATCGTCCAATTAAACTGTTGCCAAAAAATTTATTCCATGAACAATGTTTAAATAATGTTTTTGCGCTAATGTTTTGAGAATGTTATTAAAGGGGTCATATGATGCGATTTCCATTTTTCCTTTCTCTTTTAAATGTTACAAGCTCTTGGTGCATAAAGAAGATCGGTAAAGTTGCAAATACTAAAGTCTCAAATCGAAAGAGGATAGCTGGCCAATCAGAGCACACCTCACTTTTCAGACCGATGAGCGTTGTAAAAATCTGCGCGTTTCAGAAAGGCTTCATAGAGGAGAAACAATAATGTACAGTATGTGGAAAATAATGTGTTTTTTTTAACCTTAAACTGCATAAAAACATTTAATTACACCAAATACACAAAATAATGTTCTTTTTAGCAACATCATATGACCCCTTTAAATTGACTAACTAAAAACGTCCAACTTAAACATTTTAGAAAAAAGTCCAAGAACAATGTATAAATATGACCCTGGACCATATTTTGGTCTATATTTATATGACATATATATTTGGTCGAGATACAACTATTTGATGAATATCTGGAATCTGAGGGTGCAAAAAATCTAAATATTAAAAAAATCGTCTTTAAAGCTGTCTAAATGAAGTCTTTAGCTATGCATATTACTAATCAAAAATTAAGTTTTGATATATTTACGGTATTAAATTTACAAAATATCTTCATGGAGTGCTACGTAAGACTGGATTTGTGGTCCAGGGTCACAAATAATGCTTTTTTTTCTGCTAAAGTTTAGAGAACGTTGTTAGTTTGTCTAACATTTTAAAAAATGCTAAATGAACATCCAATCTAAATGTTTCAGAAAAAAATGTTGCATGAATGCTGTTTTTGTAATAACAGTTTGCTTATACAGGTGCATCTCAATAAATTAGAATGTCGTGGAAAAGTTAATTTATTTCAGTAATTCAACTCAAATTGTGAAACTCGTGTATTAAATAATTTCAATGCACACAGACTGAAGTAGTTTAAGTCTTTGGTTCTTTTAATTGTGATGATTTTGGCTCACATTTAACAAAACTGAAATAAATGAACTTTTCCATGACATTCTAATTTATTTAGATGCACCTGTAAATCATGCTTATGAATTAAGTTTCAATTTGTAAAAAATAAAAATCACGATGTCTGTATGATGTCCTCATAAAACATGGAAATCCAACATGTGTGTTTGTGTACAAGCATATTGTCTTTTTGTTGTCTATTTGCATTTTTTGAAGGATACACAACTTCACTGCTCATTCCTAATTGGAAAAGGAGAGATGACGAATTGAGGCTGTTGACAGTATGTGGCACACTGAGTCGTGATTCATTGAATCCGGTATGAGTCAACAGCAGCATCTCAGAACACATGTTCACTGTGGTTATATATTACAAAACCTTCAGGCGGGCACATCTGACATGCTCCTTCCTCTTAATATCTCCAACCTTGTGGAGGAACAACAAAAGTCCTGAAAATCAAACCTTCAGACATTTTGATAAATGTTACAACACATTTCAATGTCAAGAATCAGACAGCTTTTCAGACCGTAGATGTAAAACATACAAGACAAATGATTAGTGCACACCTAGAGACACTCGGTTGCCTTGTCTGTTGTATTCTGCGTTAATATAAAATTGTTGCATCCTTACAGAAGCCTTTCTTTGATGAATTTCAATTAATGTATGTCATGCTGTAGATTAATAATATATGATTTATTAGTTTTAAAGAAAATGCAAAAAAAAAAAAAAATCCTTGGTGGATACTGTACTTTATTCAATACAGGTCAGGCTAAACAGACAAAACCACACATTTGGCTGACATAAGGGAACCCATACTATATGTGTTACTGTTAAGCAAACAATAATTTACCTCATATTATGATAAAACTCTTTGAATTACTGTCACCATTTTTTTTTTCTTGTGTGGAACATAAAGATATTTCAGAGAATGAACCATTTGATTCTACTGTGGTTGTGTGTGTGTGTGTGTGTGAGAGAGAGAGCGAGCGAGAGAGAGAGAGAGAGAG
>NW_015539872.1:246930-249844 GCF_001515605.1 Sinocyclocheilus anshuiensis
ACTGTGGTTGTGTGTGTGTGTGTGTGAGAGAGAGAGAGAGAGAGAGAGAGAGAGAGAGAGAGAGAGATTTGTCAAAATATATTTTTTATGTTTTTATGTAAAGTGTTGTAAAACCTTGCATTTTCAGGATTTTTTTTTTGTTTGCTTCAATAATTTGCATGTTTACATATTTTTTTAAATAATTTGATCAGAAATGCAATAAAAAGAACACACACACACACACTTTAATATTTATAAATAATTATTAATACAAATACATAGCTTTTTGAGCTAGTGTAAAGAAAGATTATTCAATAATACATGGAGATAATCATATAATAAACATAAATGTAACACACCTTTTTATTTCTTAACATTTATTAGCGGTGTAATTATAACACATTTGATTTTGAATAATTAGGCCTGAATAAATATGCAACTCAAAATCTTTTAGCTGTGAGTGTTTATGATTCCTAATGACAAACAGTTTTGTCAACAGCACCTGGAATTTGCAAGTATAAATATGCTGTCATATTCAAGAAGTTATTTATTAAAACACTTGTACACAATTCATCATTTCTAGATCTTTCCAGCTTTTGGAAACCATAGATATTTGAATTCTCCCAAGCTCAAAAACTTTGCCCAAGAGATCAAAGGTTAGGTTGCCATGTGTTTTACTGGGTGCAATATTTCACCCTTGATAAATACTCTCTTGGAGTCCTGGAGGGTCAGTGTCCTGCAGAGTTTAGCTCCAACTTGCCTCAACACACCTGCCTGGAAGTTTCTATTATGCCTAGTAGACCTTGATTAGCTGGTTCAGGTGTTTGATTAGGGTTGGAGCTAAACTCTGCAGGACACCGGCCCTCTAGGACCGAGTTTGGTCACCCCTGCTCTAAACGCTTCATACAGAAACAAAGACGAGGATTGCCTTTCAACATCGGCAGCAGGTCTCTTTGAGTCACATCTTAGAAATTCAATTTTTTTTTTTTACCTATGTGAACATATTTCTGAGATCTTTTTTGTATTTTTCTCTAGTATGAATTCATGATTTCATGATGATAGAATGCAAGTTACACAACACATTATCACTTGTATATCATTATACTGTTTTTCACACAAAAAGCTATGTGTACTACCCTGCCTTTACTTCAACAGAAGGGGCTAAATGCGACCACCTTCCAAAACTGCTGAATATGAGAACTGTGTCTTTGAGCCTGAGTGCATGGTTGTTTTTGCTTACCCTCACACTGTATTTGCATGTGATATTTACTCTCAAGTTGCACTAGTCTGCTCAGATCGGAAAATTCTCATATTTACATGCTTTTGATTTCCTCCTTTTTCATATTTCACTTGCTATTGATTAATATTACCGTGTGAAAGAAAAACCCATCTATGAAGTTGTCTAACATGATAAATGGGGCCATGTTAGCATGAGAGATGGGAAATGCAAATGATTGATCTATTTAGTGTGCAGATATCTGGGTAGGGAAATACTGGGCGTGCGTGTGGGGAATATCCATATCTTCCAAGACAGGAAATTCTGATCCCTCATGTGCCTTTGCCCAAGCAAGCATGTTACAACAGGGAATTAAATCTCAACACTGGCCACCTGGGTGTGAAACAATATGGTGCATACCAGAGATAAATATGTCTTTGCTTTGAAATGGGGACATAGGGTTTGGGGAGTTCAGAATTATTCATATTCGCCAGATGAAACAACAATCAAGGACTTAATGTAAGTATGTCACTGTTTTAGAAAACTACATTGAACAGTAAATCTGTATAAAAAAAGTGCAAAAACTGTAACTGGGACAGTACTCTCTCTCACTCATTTTTGGTATACATTTTTACTGTTTAGGTACTAATATGTACATTTTAGGTACTAATACGTTCACACTGTCAGTGTTCAGTCAATGGGATTGACAGCTGCATAAACTTACAAGTGTGATTGTCAAAATGTCATGTTCACACAGCAGCTTAACATAGAGGCATGAATATTGTCTGTATGAATGTACAACTGAAGTCAAGCTCGTATTCGATTTGTGAATATCATCTGTAACCACAGCGACACTGACTTAAGTAAATATTAAAGACGGCAATGTCCAAAATGGCAAAGTCATGACAAATGTTTAATTGAGGGGTGATTTCATCCATTATATCTGAATTATAGTCACACACAGACTGGATTTAAACCATCAGATGACACATAGCTCATATCTGCGCATTTGTAAGTTACTGAAACACACATGAAAACCCACAACAGCAATGCAGAGTGGGACTCTCACACCATATAATGTGACAGACAACTAGTTGTCCATATGGTTCTGATAAGTCCTGAAAATGTATGAGTGCGAGTTCGCTTGTGGTTAACCCCCTAAAATAAACAAAATATGTGTGAATGCAACATTATTAAGGACTCAAATACAGGACTCACAACTGTTTTCTGCCGCTGTGTGAACTTGGCCCAATACACACGCTGTAGTGGTAAATAATAGAGCTGGGTAAAAAATATTGATATCTCGAAATTAATCGATTCTCATTTTTACGGAACATTATCGATTCTTAAATCCCAAGAATCGATTAGTGTAGCCTGTTTTCAGTTAATGGACGGAACGTTGAAGGGCACTTCCCATCCAATATATCGCAATACGCATTGTGCGTTGGTACTTTTAATATGAAAAAGTCTCAGATTTCAAATTCTGTCCATTGTATTGCAGTATTCAAACAATAAATGCCATTTTGGCGCCGGCACCAATGTAACACAGTTCGTAGTTCGGGAAGAAGGAGGCGGGAACCGGCGAACATTCAAAGAAAACGTTAATAATAAAATAAACCCAAAATAGCGCGACAGCCCCTCGAGGACGACTGTCGCGCACAAACAGAACCAAAACACAAAATAAAGTCCAGGCCTGGTCCTCTCTCGTCCAACACTGTT
>NW_015539872.1:250298-260955 GCF_001515605.1 Sinocyclocheilus anshuiensis
TGTCGTCCCTCCTCCTTTTATCCTTCCGGAGCTCCTCCGTGGGACTCGAGACCAGTGAGTGGCGCAGGTGTCGTTCATTAGCATTTACTCCACCGGCCTCGCTCCGTTCCCACGGCTCTCGGCCCCGCCCCTCTCGTCACAATCATATAACATATTCATTATAAATGTTACTGTTCTTCAGTTTAATTTATGTTTGAATAAATCCATCAAGTTTTTATGACAGCCACCATTGTTTATATTTAAAAAAAAAAGCAAATTGAAGTAGAAATATTATTATGTAATTGTAACTTTATTATTTAAAAAACTTGATTGTGTAATATTAACAAATCAGTCAATTTTAACCTTCAATATTAAAGTAATGTAGTACCAACTGCCTCTCATGTATATTTTACAGCATTAGTTGAGAGATTTTTTTTTCCTTGAGAAAATTTGGCATGTACTGTACCTGATATATATCCAAAATAATCGATATTGAATCAAATCGGTAATCGAATCGAATCGCAAGCTTGTGAATGAGAATCGAATCGTGAAATTTGTGTCAAAACCCATCCCTAGTAAATAAGGTACAAATGTGTCCCTTTCGAAAGGGTGTACTGTACCTTTTTCCTATTACATTTTCTATTTTGAAAATATGAAAAGGATTGTTTACCCAAAATAAAAAGTTTGTCATGATTTACTAACCCTCATTTTAATACAAACCTGTATGACTTTCTTCTACGGAACACACACACCACAAAAAAAAAAAAAAAAAAAAAAGGGTGAGTAAATGATAAAAAAAATAATAATAATAATGATCCCTTTAAGGACATTTCCGTTAACTCTAAAACACAATGCAATGAAGTTCAAAATTCAAAATACATGTAAAATGCCTGTAAAAAATTAATATGGAAAATCCCACCATATTAATACAGTACATGGTGCCCTACTTTTAGTGATTTTTTTTACAGTATAATGCAGAATAAATGTCAACGCAAAAATAAACTTTATAAAAAAATCACTGAGACATATCATAACTAATGTTCCATATGTCATAGCATCAGTTATTTTTATGGTTTGCACTAGCTTCTACTTGTCCGTATAAACTGCAGGGACACAGACAGAACTTCTCCATCTCATTAATAGCAACATTGCTCTCACCTTGAAGAAATATGAGACGGGTGGTGATATATAGCTGTCAAAGCATTATATGACAGTCACTTTTATTGAAAGAACACATTAAGGATGGATATAGGACTGACGATAGAAAAGCACTATATAAATGAACTAATGAACATCAACCTTTAGATAGCTCAGGGTCATATGACCATTAGGCTACAGTCTGAGCTGATTTAAAAGGGTTAATTCACCCAAAAATGAATAATTAGCCTGTATTTTACTCATCCTCGAAGTATCCTAGGTGAATGTGACTTTTTTCTTTGAGACAAATCCAACTGGAGTTATATAAAAAATTGTCCTGGCCCCTCCAAGCCTTACAATGGGGATAAGCGGGTGTTCGGTTGTCAACAGGTCAGAAGTCGTGAAATAAAGTGCACGCATCCATAATAAAACGTCCCTCACGCAGCTCCGGGGGGTGAATAAAGGCCTCCTGTAGCGAATCCATGCGTTTTTGTAAGATAAATATCCATATTTCAAACGTAATAAACACTTTTCCCTCAAAAAGTCAAAGTTCAGGGGAATGATGCTTAGCTGATACACTAATTTACAGGAAAAGAGATAAAGGAAACCGTGAAGAAAAAAACAGTCAGTATATCAGTTCTATCTCACAACCCTGATAAACATTAGGCCTACACTATCTAGTCTCTTGAGTCTTGAGTCTTTCCAATTGCATGGCTTTTATAGTTCACATGAGCTGTTGACCTGTGCTGTAACCTTCCAGTGAAGACACAATTATCACCTAGCCTGAGGCAGAGAAATGGATTGATCTAGCTGTAGTTAACTGTAATTAATTGGCCTCTGTCTACATTAACCCTTTAACGCGTACGATCACACCGGTGTGATTAGAACTTTCAGTGCATCACGTCATCAACTGCTGAATTTAAATCCATTTCGTGCTTTGCCTGGCGCAGAGCCAGATTGGATGCGCTAAGCGCTTGTCATATTATCACAAATATTAATTGTTTTCAACCATATAATACTTATTTTAGGTTTCAGACATGTAAATACACATAAGTACTAGCAAAACCATACATTTACAGTTTGTAAAATGCACGCTGATGTCTATGGAAACGGCAATAATGATCCTTACAAATATAATCTGACATGTTTTTATTGATATCATATACAGATTGTGTAGGTAACTATAAAGTTTACTCTGCTCTTCTCCCAGTTTACCGGAGACCTACTTTAACGTGTTTCGGTAGGAGAGGATGAATTTGCGTGTGGGAAATCCCACAGCTCGGATTCAGCACGAACTAACATGGCGGCGCCCATCACCCGGTATAGATCAACTAACACGGTCGATATAAAAGTGTTTAAACTACCAAATAGATTTAATTGCACATATTTCAGAATCGGAATATCAGATATTTCATAATATAGTGAGCATGTTTTTGAATATTTTGAATAAAACAGGAAAAACTAAATAAAAGCGATCCACGTGTCATACAGATCTATTGTGGCTGCGTTGTGTCACATGACAAGCATGACGCGTCGCCATGGAAACAATAAGGCGATACATTTTAAAATAACGGTCGCCTAAAAAAACTCACGCTGGGGGCTCACCTAGAATATTTTAAACTCACGTGCGAAAGGGTTAAGAGTCCTGTGGGTAAGATTAATGTGGCAGAGGACCTGATAAACCAGCTTAGTTCTCTAATAATGTCCCAGCTCTCCTGTTGTGTGCAGAGTGAACTGTTTGCACTTGGGATAAAAGCATCGAAAACAAACATTAAATCTTACTCTAGTTTGACTTCAGGATTATTTCATATCTAGAACAATGTTCAAATAGACCTTAGTGTTCCAATAACCTCTCAGGACCTTTAATTCAATATAACATTGATTTGAATGAATAGTTGATCTCTTTTAAAACAAGTGATCATCTGGTTAGTATTGAAGTATGGGAGATTAATATTATGTTTAAAGCATCATGATTTGTTTACGTTCCGTTTGCTGGCCCATGAAATCAAGCAGGAAGCTTGTATAGCATGCCTTGTCTTTGATTTTGGATTCTGGAGGAGACGGCCTCAATTAGAGCATAACATCTGAAATATGTTGTCAGAATTAATAAATGCAATTAGGTCTTATTGTTCAGTGAAGTGCATACATTAGAATGTGTGGGTATATTCTGAAAGTGAAGTATAATTGTGCTTCTAAAGAAGGTTTAACTATTAATGAAGTGTGGTTTCCAATTAAAAAAAAAAAATCTTGATTGTGGCATTTATTTATGTGGCATTTATTCTATACAGCAAATGGATAGGGGGACTTTTTAAAAGTCTGTTTTTTTTATTTAGTAAAGAAATTTAATGCAACATTTTAACCTGACATAATACATTTTTTTAAAACAAATATTACATACATATATAAATATTTTCAGGGGCATAAATAAATTCAGAAGGCAGGTATTTATCTGTGATAATACATTTTATATTTTCCCTCAGGAGAGTCCAAACATTTTATAAAATTTGGCAACTATTTAGCCAGAAACAATGTATGATACAAGTCCTGATAAAGTGGTAATAAATAACAAAGCTATTATTAAGATTACACTACTGTTGTGGGGTCAGTAAGATTGATTGATTGATTGATTTTAATATAAAATCATTTTTATTCAGCAAAGATGCAAACAATTGATCAAAGTGACAGTAAAGACATTTAAAATGTTACAATTTGTATTTAAAATAAATATTGTCCCTTTAAACTTTCCATTCATCAAAAAATCTTGAAAAAAAGAATCACGGATTGCACAAAAATATTAAGCAGCACTACTGTGTTCAACGTTGATCAAATAAAAAGAGTTTATTGAGTGACAAATCAAAATATTAGAACGATTTCTGAAGGATCATGCGACACTGAAGACTGGAGTGATAGTGCTGACAATTCAGCTTTGCCATCACATTAATAAATTATGTTTTACAATATATCAGTGTGATGAAGACGAGCCCACCAGCTCACCTTCGGGGAAAAAATGTGAGTCTGTGAAAGGATGTAAAAATGATGGCTTACTCGCAGAAGTACTTTCGTGCAAGGTGAAATTTATTTACAGTGCCAGAAAGATTGTCCACAGATAAAGAATATATACAAATGCACACAAAAATGTCAAAAAATCCAAAGTACCAAAGAAACAACAAAAGTGGAAAATAAACCAGAAAATAATCCAACAATGATATATCAAACAGGTATCCGCAGTATACGAAGGGGTTTTGTGTTTGCTTGAGGTACCGCAGGAGCACTCTTGCACCAACTTGTTCTTTCTTCTTTTTAATGTTTAACAGCGGTTTGCATCCAGCATAATTGGTGCATTACCGCCACCACAAGCAACGTTATAGGTTTGGCCTCGGTTTATATAGGCCAAACCCCGCCCCTTTCTGGGCCATCCCAATCGCAGGTAAAACATTTAACACACAAACAAGTACCACATCTACTTGACATCTGTTAAAATCAATCAATATTAATCAATTTTCGATCTATATATATATTAATAAACACATAATCAATTAACACATAATACATTTAACTAGGGCTGCACGATAAATCGCATGCGATATTTAATGCGCATCTTATCAGTAAAGCCAGTTGTGTAATCAGCGGTAAATCTCCATCAGTGCGTGCTTTCACATTGAGCAGCATTTACTACACAGAGCCGTTGTTCACAGACAAGCTGCGCAAAACCACGATCATATTTTGAGCCTTGTTTTGCGCAGCTTGTCTGTGAACAACGGCTCTGTGTAGTAAATGCTGCTCAATGTGAAAGCACGCACTGATGGAGATTTACCGCTGATTACACAACTGGCTTTACTGATAAGATGCGCATTAAATATCGCATGCGATTTATCGTGCAGCCCTACATGTAACACATAATTTCAACACTTAAATACACACATAAACACCTATTCATACTAGACAATGGTTTCGCCAGCTTCCGGATGCGCTGAGCCGGGGCGACCAAGCCCATGATGTCATAATCGGCCGCCGCTCGTTCGTTCGGTTTTGCTGGCGCAGTGTTTTCCGCCGGAAGACTGACTACGCCCACACAGACAAACATTGCAGGGACGAAACGACATGACAAGTGCAGTGTAAGTGTATGAAATGACTGGGAAGTGGATATGGACAGAGGAGAGTGCTGAAATGGGAGAAGGTCCATGTGCTATCAGGATTGCTTGTGCACCCGCTATCCAGCGCCAACGGCAGGGAGGAATGGTATGGAGGATGAATGAGGTAAGTAGGGGGGTGTGTGTGCCAGCTTCCCCAGCGGTGGCAGCTAATGTGACTTTATCACAATTAGCAAAGTTATTTTAAATTTTTTATAATATTTTGCAATACTGTTTTACTGTATTTTGATCAAATAAATGCAGCCTTTGTGGGCACAAGACACTTCTTTTTAAGAAGAAAAAGAAAAAGAAAAACATGCATACCCCAAGCTTTTGAACCGTAATGTATATTAATTCATATACTTAATTTCACTATTTCATTAATATGCCGTCATCCATAAAATCAACACTTTCTACCTTAAAGGTAAAGCGTGTAATTTCTAAGCAGAAATTTAAAACTCAATCCATTAGTTGAGCTTATGTTGTTGTTTCAAGCTGATGAAGCAGTGCTTTGATAGTAACACACAGCTGTAGTTTAGCTACAAGTCTCTTGTACTGTCCTGAAAAGGCAAAACACAATAACAATGCCAACACTGAAAGTGAGAAAATTGCCAATCATGTCAATTCACACTCTATTTTCTCTGAATCTGAGGTTAGTTGAACTAAACCTGTCTGTCAGAGGACAGATTATAGTCTAGCAGACACAATTTCAGTCAACTCAATTTTTAGTATAGTATAGTTATAGTATAGTTGTCTATATATATTAAACTGTGGTATAAAAAGTGAAAAATATTTTTTTAATTGAAATATTCAATGAAAAAATAAGTCATGCTTCACATTTATCCGCAGCATTCGCAGAAGTGAGAACTCCAACACCACAGCATACGTCTCTAATGAAATTCCTGTAATACCAGATAAAAGTGTCACTGCTTCGTTTTGTTGTCATGTTTGTGACTCTGGCCGGGGCGAGAAAATGCCAAGGAGGAGTCAGATGATATGCTCATAAGTCATGACACTGCACAGTAAATCTGGTGCAGGTGTGGCTTATTGATCTCCCAAGAGAAATATAGTCCCTCCATTCTATTTCTCTTCTGCTGATATACAGCCACACTGACATTGTAAATGAGTCTCATGGCCGTCCATGGAGGTTTGGACAAAGGGCACCATTTGAGGCTACCTGGTGAAAGAAAGAAGCGTTATCAAAACAGGCTGAAATTCCTTTATCCCTGAGCAGCCTTCACTACACATTGATGGTCATGCACATTAGCAGAGAAATGGAAAAAAAGAAGGGAAAAGGGAAGGAAGAAACAATGTTACATAGGAAGCAGCTGCAGAAGGAGATCAGTGTAAACAGGCCAAGATGATGCACAGAGAAGCAATGTTGTGATTTTTTTTTTCCTTCAACGCAGAGTAAACAGAGTAGATTGGGGAGAACTTAGGCGGAGGTGTGTGGGTGGATGAATCCAGCGAGTCCAATAAAGAAACACATCGACTGGTGTTTCTCCAGGGGAGCTCCTATATCTCCGTGTAACTGTGGGGAATATTACACATACCTCCTCTGTGCACCACAGCTCCTTATGTGTGAGATTACAATATCATACTTGTGTGTTTGTTTTATCTTTTATTTGGGTAAAATTGCCATTATGCATGTTTTGATATGTAGGAAAAGCATGTAAATATTTGTAATGTTATATACTGAGCTTACTAAAGGCATTGCATGCTAATGTGTTGGGTTCAATTACATCTTTATTTGAACTGCAACATGGAGTGGTGCTAAAAGCCCCTTCAGTTTTATGTGAAACAGATTACTCTGGTTTTATTACCTTGGTTGTGTCATGTATCATGGCAATTTGGAAACAAAATGTCCAGTTAGTGGTACATAATGCTCAATGGCATTTGAACATAACCACCAACTTTAAACCCTACCCAAAACCTAAAAGATAGCATTAACAAAAGCAAAGTAAGATAACAACACTTTTGTTGAAGCAACCATGCATTCTACAAGGCTTTGAGCTTCTCCACATCTCAAGTGCAGTGTTGCACCAGGTGAGCTACTGAGCAAGTTTACTACATCAGAAAAGCCATACATATGGAGCTAGTGATGTGATGCAAATATCAAAATTGTTATTTTATGAATCATGCACTATGGTAAAAGCGTTTTGAGATCGTGACGTAGTATCTTGCAAGGAACTAACAAAAATAAATCCTTATTAATTGAGAATCTGCCTCGTAATCATAATTTTTGTGACAAGGTATAAAGGTTGTTGATTGTTGTTTACATTAATTTTAGACAGAAACTGCAGTGAATTGTATGTAGGTACATTTTGGTACAAATGTAGGCAGAGGCACATTTTTTCCAATACGTGTATATGACAGATGAATTTTCACCAAAATACAGTAGAGTTTGATCGGATGTATGGCATTTGACATCACTGACGAAAAAATGGCTAATGTTTTCTCCATCCTTGTAAAAACTGATCAGTTTATTTTGCTCTCATACAGTTACTTGCGTTTATTTGCATTTAGCATTATTTTTTTCCCCTGCTTTTTGCACCTCTATCAGAACAGACATGAAACCCATTCTTGGGTCGCAATCCTACAAAAACATCAAACGATGCATTACTCTGTTATGGAAAATAGCTAAATAATTTAAATGTTACATCAGGATGAGAGTAACACTGGAGCATTATCACTATCACTGCATTCATGTCAGGTCATGTCCCTTGGTCTTCAAATGTATGTACTTGCAGTATATATTATACTTACAGTATATACTTAAGTATATAAGTACTATAACTTTTTTTGTTACTTTTTTAAACCTTTTTTTTGGCAGATTTACAGGGCATCACTTGCCACTATATGCTTGAAGAATGAGGACACAATAGAAAATTCCAGTTTCCAGTAGCTCCACATTAAGCAGGAAAACCACATAGATTCCAGTCGTCTATGTTTCTTGGTTGGTTTAAATGGGGGATAATATAACCTCTGCACTGTCTGTTGGGGACACAAAGTAGAACAACATTTTTCATTCAACGGTTCAGTGTATGAGAGCCAGCAAACTAATATAAATGCATCACGGGACCAGCAGTCAGCAAAATCAAACAAATATAACTTTCAAGCACAGTTAAAATTGAAAGTGCAGATTCCTCTTAATTTAGGCCAAGTGCTTCACAAAACTTCCACAGGGTTCTTTGGCTTGATGCATCAGAGGAACAGATGGAGAACACAACACAGTGGCAGAGCGCAGTTATTATGGTCTTGCACATTTACGGAAAAAGAAAAAAAAAAAAAAAACCTCACTGCAACATAATGGATTCTTTGCCGGATCCACTTTCCCAAGCCTGTGGAAACACTGATGCAAATGTATATTTTAAAGATCATGATTCGCAGAGAGATTTGAGCATTTCCCCTTTGAAGCAGGAGCTCAGGGGCTTTTGGGAGGGTATTGCACTGCTGTGTCCCACTGCTGTTCAGGAAGACAAAAGTAATATTCTCTGGTGAATTAATGCAGTGTCTCTAATTCTGTCTTCCCTACCTCTCCTCTCTTAGTGCCGTGGGGATTGAACGAGCGAATAGAGTAATGAACATGGAAAAAGAGCTACTACTGCCAAAATTCAAAAACAGGCAGCTGAAGGATGGATGGAAGGCAAGAAAAAAACATTGAAAAGACTATTCAAATCCCCTACTTCTAGAAAAGGACTCAAAGGATTAAAACAAATCTCTCAAGTAATGCTTAAGAGGGTCCTTTAATGCATTCAACTATATATTAAATGGACAACAATAAGCGCTCCACAGGTATAAGGTGGTATATACATTAAATATAAAAAAGCAGTCATAAGGGTATTGCACGTCATTTTTTGAAATATTTGACAGCATGCTGTATAGGTGATAAACACTGAAGAATCCAGCAATTTGCTATTATTTATAGAGCCACAGGAAGTGTTGCTTTAAAGGAATATCCCATGTTTGGTACACGTAAAGCTCCAACAGCATTTATGTATTTATTAGTAAAATTTAGTTTAGTTTAAAATTATTTATTTAGTAAAAAAATAAGGTGAAGCATATGCAATGTAAATATTTGGGAAGCCAGTTTTTGACAAAGTTTATAAAAAAAAAAAGCAATTCTATTAAAATGATAATTAAAATACATGTTAAATTAGTAACTATATAAATTGCATAAATTCCTAACATTTTATAGTACTTTTAGGGTTTCAGAAGTTAGAGGGTCATGGCAATAAATAAGTTAATTGTATATCACTTTACCTAGATTTTGTTTGTTTGTTTACCTATTTTATATATTTTTTCTATGCTATTAAAACTCTATTTTAACTTTTACAGGTATTACTGAGTATTTTAGTGTTAATGTTTTTGTTTGTTTGTTTTTCAAAGAGGGACAAGTGAAAATAAATTTTCATGGCAATCAACTTGATGCCACAAGTGCTGTTGATGAGTTTAACTTGTACTGAACCTTGAATATCGATTGAAGTATTTTGTCAGGAGAGACACCTTTTTTAAGCTATATGAATCCTGATGTAAGATAAATATTACACCTTGCTGCAACTCAATTCATATTCCCACATTCTTGCATGACCATTATGGCACTAGACAGTTATTCTGTTTTGTATATGGCTATAGCAGAGCACTATGAATGCATTCAGCATTAACATGTCTTATTCAGATACAACCTGGAAGTAGAGGTGTCCCTGAAGGTATGAGCTATTATTCTTCACACATGTTACATACAGGAAGAGCAATAAGCCTCTAAAGTAATCCTTGGAGGATTAGGAAAGGGTTTAGCAATTTTTGGATGCCGGTAACCAGCTGTGTCTGATATGATGTGTATGGAGATGCTCCACTTTATTGTGTGTAATTAATTAAATGTCATATCAAATCACCAGGGACTGGCAGTTAAATGTACAGGCCATGTTGCACAAGTATTCCAAACTCCATCCGCAACTGAACCAGCCAGCATAAAGATTTCACTCCTTTTAGACTAATGAGGGGTATAATGTGGTGTGTTAAATTGACAGCTCTGGTTTGCTTTAAATTGTTTTATATTTCAATGTGGGATTAAAGTACTCCACAGTCTGTCAAAGACTCAAGTATTCAAAGAGATGCTGCACAAATTTGCATGTCCATTAAATTAATGGAATTACTAAGTGCAATAAGTACTTATCCCTTAAAATAGAGATTACTACCTAGAATAGTATAAGGATTTTTATAGGGAAGACTGGAGTGAATTGTAACACCATAATCTTTTCTGTTTTTCTGTTGGTTGAGCGGACAGGAGGATTGTAATAATTTCCAGTGTACTAAGATTGCACAACATGGGACTTTGTATATGAGAGTGACACACACACACAGTTGCACCAGTGTATCCCCCCCCCCCCCCCCCCTCCTCATTCTCCCCA
>NW_015539872.1:261197-261999 GCF_001515605.1 Sinocyclocheilus anshuiensis
TAACATTTAATTTTTTAGCAATGTATTTGTACTGTATATGTACTGGAAATAATATTTTTTTATTTTTCATTAAAGGGATAGTTCACCCCAAAATAAAAATTATGTTGTCAATCTACCCTCTTGTCTTTACAAACCTGTATGACTTACTTTCTTCTGTTCTGTGAAACACACACATTGGGAATCATATATTGGGAATCAAAGAGTTTTATTGACCACTGACATTTTTATTGACCATTGACATAAAAAAATACTTTTTCATGTTTTAAAGAAGAAAGTAGGTCATACTGGGATGCCATGAGGGTGAGCAAATGATGACCCTTGTTTGGGTTAAAAATAAATAAAGCCATTCTTACTTTGTTCCATGAACTGGACAAAAACATAATTCTTGAGCTCTGCTTTTATGTTTTGAGATGTTAGCCTCCACATGTATTTCCAATTATATGTTATGGTTTAAATTAAGACATTTATTATTTGTTTACCCTTTATACTTTGAAATTAAACTCTTTAAAATGAAATGGGTTTGGGTTGTAGTAGTGATGAGGGCTACCATAATACCATTAAATAAATGCATAAAATTAAAATGTTTCAACTGTTGCAACATAACTCACCCAGGTAGTGAAGGTGGGTTGTAACACTGGTACTTGTTGTACCTTATTTTAATTTGTAGCAGATAAATATGGGAATATCACATCAAAGTTTTAGATAAATAACGCACGTTAACAACACATTGTTACAGCCATCCCCGGTCTCCCCACCTCATCTCACCTAGAGAGAGAGAGAGAGAGAGAGAGAGAGAGAGAGA
>NW_015539872.1:262125-271884 GCF_001515605.1 Sinocyclocheilus anshuiensis
GTGTGAGTGAGTGTGTGTGAGTGTGTGAGTGTGTGTGTGTGTGTGTGTGTGTGAGAGAGAGAGAGAGAGAGTGTGAGAAATCTGTGATCGGAAGGGAGGTCAGAACAGTTAAGCCGCTGTACCTGTTCTACATCAGAGCAAAAAGCGCGTCTTTCCCGGGGAGAAGTGAAATACACTGACAGTGTCCCACCCATTTGAATTTTGCCGTTCGTTCTGTGTATTGGAGGCTCCAGGGCTGCTGGGGAGGAGCGAGGCTCGTCTTTATCAGTAAGACAGCGCCACTGCTCGAGCGCTACACTGACCGTCTGCCGCGCGCAATCACCGTTTGATCGGGACCCGCGCGGAGTCTCCGTTATCTCACCGCGCGCCACTGCAGCAGAAGGGCAAGAGGAACTCCTGAGAGGATCACTTATTTCATCTCCGCTGACCCTTCCTGGGAGAAAAACACGGACTTAACTGACACCTGTCTTGGGAGATACTTAGTCGAAGACCTTTTCGTGTACCTCAGAAGTTTTAACCGTCTGTACCGTTCAACGTTTGTAACCTTGGAACTCGTTGCTGCTGTTCGGTGAGGATGGGACCGTTGCTTGTCTCCATCGCCTTCTGCGTGCACCTCGCTGTTTCGCATCTCGTCAAAGGTTAGTGGCAGAGCGCATAATCTCTGTTTTTGTGAATTATGTTGTTTAACTTTCTATTCCAGAAGAACGGGGAGACAATATAAGAAGTGTTATAATTCAGCACGTCAAGGAATTACCTTAAAGGCTCGTTTACAACAAAATGTTGTGCGTCTCAACGTGTCCTATAATTAACCTCAGAACGCATGATTAGTTGGCAGCAACTATATGAGCACATGTTAGTTGCGGATATTTGAAATGCCATTCATTATAGCTCGTGCTGTATTTATTGGGCAAGTGAAGGTAGTAAGGGAGACATTATTTGCACGCTATCCCATTCACAGACTGCTATACGGCTTTCCTGATCGTACTCCCACGGTTTTTACATCTATGGCAAGCTGTTGTAACATTTAAACCGTAAAAATAAGTATCGCTTTTATTGTACTATTTCTTATTATTTATTTTCTGGTTATCCAGTAGTGACTAGTATGAACATCTTTTTCATGTTCACCAACTATTTCTTAGATACTAGTACTTATAGCCTGTCAACAGTGGCTAAATTAATAGATACTAGTCATTCTGCTTATTTATTTTCTGCTTCTCTACATATTAGTACTTAATTTAAATCAGTCAATTAATCGATCAAACAACAAATCAATCCACTTTATTTAAAGAGCACAAATAAACTCATCAATACTTGCCCAAAGTGCTTATTCATTTTCTGCAAGTCATTATCCAAATAGTTATTTGTGTCTTTCAGCTTTTTTTTGTATGTAATGAGACTTTAGTAGGCCTATGCAAATACTTGCATGCTTTGAAGAAAGTATGCCAAATACACAACTGTAAATGTAAAACTGACATATTCTAGTCACTGTAATACAGTAAGTGTTATTATCTGATGAATAGATACTTCTAAAAACTAAAAAAGGGATACTTGTCAATAATGGATTGCTTAAAAGTAGGGATGCACCAATATGAAATTTTACAACCGATACCGATAGCTGATTAATCAGAATGATATTAAGATATATTAATAAGAATTATATTATTATTTCTTGCTGTAAACTACACAAGAAATCCTCTCATTAGGTACATTAAAGGTTAAAATGAACAACGACACTATTATATTAAATTAGACTATATTTATTTTCACATTTCAAAAAATACTCAAAGACATTTGTATACAACTCAATTGCACATAAGGTCTTCATGTTAGATTTATTCAAACATACTGTACATATATAAATATATAATATATAATTAGTAATAATTAAGTAATAATCAATTTTATAAATGAAGATTAAATTAGGATTATATGAGACATGATATATTCTGGTAAATTGTACTGTACCTTTCAACATACCTTCATTCATGTTTATGTCATGCTATAGCTTGTATTAAAGTGGAAGAAACTCAGGCTCTGTGCTGCCACTTAAACTGAAGCTGCTAAACCAGGGGTCGGCAACCTACGGCATGCGTGCCAACAGTGGCACACGGAGGGATAATCGCTGGCACGCGAGCAATAGGGAAAACTGCATACTGATGTACATTTTGAGGTAATAACTTCTCATAGCCACACAGCCTGTTAGGAGCTATAAATACTATTAAAGTGTGATAATTAACTTGCGCTAGTCTACGGATGCGCGTGCGCCCGCTGCACATATTACTAGGCACTTCAGATCAAAGACTCAGCGGTCTAACAGCGCTCGTCAACATCAAAATGACTGAGATGGCCAATCAAATCAAAGTAGGCGGGGTTTACTGTTCACAGAAGCAGAGCGCGAAGCGACAGTGTAACGTTAAAGAGAGCGAGGTAGGATGAAGCTGCAAACTAGTGTTGTCAAAAGACCCGGTACTTCGGTACCAAGTCGGTACTGAAAAAATGAAAATTTTACGGTACCAGGTTTTTTTAAGTACTGGTGGTACCGAGTACCCGGTCAACCCGGTTCTTGATGCGCTATCCGAAAAGTGCGCAGATGCGCTCTCTTCGTAAAAGCACTGAGACATGGCGACATCAAAACGAGGAAACACACCAAACTAACAAAACACTTTGAAGACACCCAGATCCAATGAAAGAGTTCAAGCAGATAAGTTTCATTTAAATTTTTAATATTTAGATCAGTGTTTCCCATACATTGATTTATTTGTGGCGGCCCGCCACAATATCATGGTGCGGGTGTTTTTATATCACTGACAAATTTATGGATGTCATTTTCATTTCATCTTGCCTGTAATGGCTGAGCAGCGTTTGTGAGCTGAGCGCTACTTTGTGTTTAGCCGTTTCTGGGGAAACCTTTATCTCTCCCGCTCTACAAGCGCCTCCTGCTGGCAGAGAATGATTTTGCATATATATGCCACCACAAATAGAGTGCATGTCTGGGGGAAACACCGCTTCTGTTATGAATATTATTAAATATTTTAATTTGAATGTCGGATTGAAATGAACGCTGTTTCTTTTTTTTTTATTTTTATTTTTTTAGCTAACTTAGTTGTTATTCTTGGCTGAATAACTCTAGGTTTTCAAAAGCCCTTTAAAATTAAATATGTACACAGTCTGGATTAAATGAAAGTATAATCAAATTTTTTAATTAGCATATTTTTGTGTTTTGCTTTGGTATCGAAATTGGTACCGAGAACCGTGGATTTTCACTGGTATTGGTACTGAATACTGAAATGTTGGTACCGTTTATGAGCTTCTGAATGTTACTTTTTTTGCTCAGCGCGATCTCAGATCTCTGTGTGCGAGCATTGTGTGTGCGTGCGCATCAATTAAAGCAGCGCATTAATATAGAACGGTGATTAACCCCTTTGCTGTCACTCCGCATTTTCGGCATGGAGGCACAAATGACATACCCAAAATAAAAAGGTTGCTGCTCATGAGTCTTTCTGACTAGATATATAATCAACATATGTTCACAAAGCTGACACTTCAAAGTTTACTATTCAAGAATCAGAATTATTCGGACTGTTATGATAATAGAGATATATACGCACAAACATAAAAATATTAAAAACATTTTTTTTTAAATGTATAAAAAATATGTTGCTGTGGTAAATGGTTTTAGAAACACAATGAAGCTAAAGCCACAAGTCTACTAATGCTTCATTTCAAATTCCAGGACATAATCTCTAAAACTGTGAATTTTATGAAATATTTTTTAAGACCATGTCATGTGTGTTTTTAGAGAAGGCTAATAAAAGGCTAATAAAATTGATTTATGACCCCTGTAAGCTCTCCTCATGTCTGGCCCGGCAAACTGCCCCATTCATAATTCTATTGTTGTCACGTGACGAACCTTTCACACCTCCGCCAGGTATGACACATTATCCTCATTCCTTTATCATTATTCTTTTGTTTTATTCAGCCATTAGTAGCCTTTATTCTGGCATTACAAGGTTTACCAAGCCACATCGCTTCAATCCCAGTATACATTTACCCAACTATAATCAAAAGTATTTCTAAAAAAATACAACAAAACATTTTCTTACGACATTATAGTGTTGTCACGGTACCAAAATTTCAGTATTCGGTACCAATACCAGTGAAAATCCACGGTTCTCGGTACCAATTTCGGTACCAAAGCAAAACACAAAAACATGCTAATTGAACAACATTTTTATTAATAACGTTAAACAAAAATTAAATGTACAAAACCAATGCCATTCTTTGTACTTATTTAAAAGTGTTTCAAGTTTTCCCACAAGTAATAAAAGTAAGAAAAAAGTAAACAAGTTTCACCCAAAAGTTTAGTCATAGTTCTGCTGCCACTGAAAAATATCTGTAAACTGTTGTCTGTTTTAGGGTTTGCTGGTGTGTTTCAGGATCTTCCTTAGTCTGCAGCTGTAAAAGGAAAATATAATATACTTCAGTAAAGCAATGGGCTGAGTCTGACCACATACAACATTAGATCATTGACACCAGCTAAAATATAACTTTAAAACCGCGGACTTGGCAACACTGGAAGAGGATAGCTTTCGGATAGCGCTTCAAGAACCGGCTTGACCGGGTACTCGGTACCACCGGTACTTAAAAAAGCCTGGTACCATAACGTTTTCATTTTTTTAGTACCGACTTGGTACTGAAGTAGCGGGTCTTTTGACAACACTTGATTGGACATTGCATGCCTGAGTTACAGCAACATCCTGTTCCATTGTATTAATAGCATGCTTTAGCAAATTAGCTATGTGTTAGCATGTTTTAACATGTTTCTAGCATGTTGCTAGCCTATTTAACAATTGATGACACTTTTTAATATGTTGCTAGGAGTCCATAACAGTGTTAAACATGTCACTTCTTGTTGCCAGCAGGTGGCGTGCTGACTATAACTGAATATCGCTATGTAAGTGTGTTCAGGGCAGGACTCTTATCAAACGTGTGAAGTTTGGGGTAGATCGGACATTGCATGCCTGAGTTACAGCAACTTCCGGTTTCATTGCATGAATAGCATGGAACTGCTGTCTGACACACTTTTCTGCTGCCTTTTGATTGACAGGAAATAATCGGCCCTGATCATCAGCTGTTTTTAAACAATTGCCTGATGGCTGATAGCGTAGATAATTGCTTTTATCAGCCAATACTGATTTTTGGCCAATATATCAGTGCATCCCTACTATCCCTACTTAAAAATCTGTGCTAATAAAATTAAAAAAAGCATACTAGTTAGTTTTAAGGCAGAAATGTTAAAAATGTTAAAATAATTACATCAGTATTTTGAGAAATAGGAGGAGACTGATCAGTTGTCATGCTGGATGGACTTGGGATCCATTTACTGCTGCTCAGTGGATGTTTCTTCCCGTTCTTATTGATCTCCAATCACTGCCAATGTTTTCTTCTATAGTAGACATGTGAGTGATGCACATCCATTTGGATTCTAATGCGCTGTCACTGTGAGAGTGGACAGGTTTCCTGTCTGATTCTTTTCATAGAGAGATTTACATCAACTGGATTTTTATCTTCAACATTGTTCACAGAGCAGCCATAAGTGCTGGATAACACCTTAAAGCTAATGTTCAGTGTTGTCATGGCCCTTGGCCCATGGCACAAGTTAAAAATGTGTGTTGACGTAAAATTTGGCTTAGGTACTGTGACAAGTGTGTTTAACTTAATTGGCACACTATTTTTAGATTCTTCAGAGGTGATTTTGAACATTGTTCTGACTCTTATGCAGTAAAACACCAGTCTTATCATGTATTTGGCATAAATGTAGAAATGTAGTGCATTCTATGGGAAGACTGACCCAGAGGGAAATCGTATTGCTCAGAGGTTGCTGTTTCATAGCTTCTCAGATTTCTTTAATATATTTCTCAGATAATTTGAAGAATTTGATGAGAAATGAATATGAGTTCATATCAAAACTCTGACTTTGATTGCAGACATTAGTTTCTTGGCAAATCTGAGCACAGTTTGAGACATTGAGATTTCTTCTAAAACCCTAGAGGAAACATGTTTGAGGTTTCCTTCTTGAGAAAAACCTGAGAAACAAAATTCTTGAATTTGCTCTCTATTTAATCTCATTGCAGTCTAGAAGAAACAGTTCTTGTGTGTGTTTGCTCCCCGAGGGAATGAACCTGTTTTCTGAAAGTGTCTCCTTGAGGCTGCAAGAGCACTGAAGTTTATATAGCAATGATTGAGCATCATTTAAGTGTTCCTCAAAGGCAGACGTTATCGCTTTCTAAGTTTGGATGCCACTCAGAAGAATGAAGCCTATATGCATCAGTCCAAATTTTCTTCAGCTGACAGTTATGTTCCTGAATACGAGAGCAAGCCAAAATAATATGATGAAATAATATATGAAAACAGGTTGTATGCTTGTACCCTTGTTTGTAGCTTCCCAGTGTTCTCAGCTTTACAGCTTTTTAAGTGTGCTTCCAGTCTAGCTGTGCTAGGAGCTATAATTGTAACTGAGCATGGCCTTAGAGCCTCCTGGTGTCAACTGTGCTTCTGCAGCTTGGAGCTACAGCCTCCTCCTTGAATAATGGATTCTTAGCTACAATACCTCAGGGTGCACTTGTTCCTTGGCTTGGTGAGGGAGGGAAATCATCAGTGGCAGTTCTTCAATTAATCACAGCACATTCAGACGTCACACATTCGACATGCTTCAAGGTATGATTTGGTGACATGCCTCGCATTGAGTCACATTTCCTTTGTTTCTTACACAGCAGTTAAGAACTTTGTAGAGTTTCTTTTCTATTAGAGTTAAAGGACGTATGGCAAAGTAAAGGGATAGTCCACTCAGGAAATTAAAATTTCGTCATCATTTACTTACCTACATGTCATTCCAAACCTGTATGCCTTTCTACTGTGGAACTTAAAAGAAGATATTTTGAAAAACATTGCTAACCAAACACTTTTGTTTCCCATTGACCAATATTACATTGGAATACAATGGGAACCAAAACTCAACGTACGTCACAAAATACCGGGTCTTTTGACAACACTACGACCTTACGTCAATTATTATGACAAAATACATCATGAAAAGAACTGCACCTGTGCAGTGGTTAACCAGAAAAATTACAAATGGCACGTCATGCCGAATGTCTTGCCACATTTAAGAGCATCAAAATGGTATTTGTTGTTTAAATTTTGTGTTAAAATGTTCAAGATTTGAAAGCTGAGACTTTTTTTCTTATCAGAAATAACAAAGCTCAAAACCCCTTGTGATAATTAGATTAGATAAATAATTTTTAAAAACCTCAGACCTAGCAACCCTGATTTGAACTACGGGTGGTTCACTGGGTCAAATAGAAACCACGTTAAAAGTGTTGCGTTAATGTGTTATTATTGCTTTAACCTGAACAGCCCTAAATCCAACACAATAAACATATTCTTCATGCGAACTGCTGTCTGACACACTTTTCTGCTGCCTTTTGATTGACAGGAAATAATCGGCCCTGATCATCAGCTGTTTTTAAACAATTGCCTGATGGCTGATAGCGTAGATAATTGCTTTTATCAGCCAATACTGATTTTTGGCCAATATATCAGTGCATCCCTACTTAAAAATAATAAAAATCTGTGCTAATAAAATTAAAAAAAGCATACTAGTTAGTTTTAAGGCAGAAATGTTAAAATAGCTTGCCACATTACATCAGTATTTTGAGAAATAGGAGGAGACTGATCAGTTGTCATGCTGGATGGACTTGGGATCCATTTACTGCTGCTCAGTGGATGTTTCTTCCCGTTCTTATTGATCTCCAATCACTGCCAATGTTTTCTTCTATAGTAGACATGTGAGTGATGCACATCCATTTGGATTCTAATGCGCTGTCACTGTGAGAGTGGACAGGTTTCCTGTCTGATTCTTTTCATAGAGAGATTTACATCAACTGGATTTTTATCTTCAACATTGTTCACAGAGCAGCCATAAGTGCTGGATAACACCTTAAAGCTAATGTTCAGTGTTGTCATGGCCCTTGGCCCATGGCACAAGTTAAAAATGTGTGTTGACGTAAAATTTGGCTTAGGTACTGTGACAAGTGTGTTTAACTTAATTGGCACACTATTTTTAGATTCTTCAGAGGTGATTTTGAACATTGTTCTGACTCTTATGCAGTAAAACACCAGTCTTATCATGTATTTGGCATAAATGTAGAAATGTAGTGCATTCTATGGGAAGACTGACCCAGAGGGAAATCGTATTGCTCAGAGGTTGCTGTTTCATAGCTTCTCAGATTTCTTTAATATATTTCTCAGATAATTTGAAGAATTTGATGAGAAATGAATATGAGTTCATATCAAAACTCTGACTTTGATTGCAGACATTAGTTTCTTGGCAAATCTGAGCACAGTTTGAGACATTGAGATTTCTTCTAAAACCCTAGAGGAAACATGTTTGAGGTTTCCTTCTTGAGAAAAACCTGAGAAACAAAATTCTTGAATTTGCTCTCTATTTAATCTCATTGCAGTCTAGAAGAAACAGTTCTTGTGTGTGTTTGCTCCCCGAGGGAATGAACCTGTTTTCTGAAAGTGTCTCCTTGAGGCTGCAAGAGCACTGAAGTTTATATAGCAATGATTGAGCATCATTTAAGTGTTCCTCAAAGGCAGACGTTATCGCTTTCTAAGTTTGGATGCCACTCAGAAGAATGAAGCCTATATGCATCAGTCCAAATTTTCTTCAGCTGACAGTTATGTTCCTGAATACGAGAGCAAGCCAAAATAATATGATGAAATAATATATGAAAACAGGTTGTATGCTTGTACCCTTGTTTGTAGCTTCCCAGTGTTCTCAGCTTTACAGCTTTTTAAGTGTGCTTCCAGTCTAGCTGTGCTAGGAGCTATAATTGTAACTGAGCATGGCCTTAGAGCCTCCTGGTGTCAACTGTGCTTCTGCAGCTTGGAGCTACAGCCTCCTCCTTGAATAATGGATTCTTAGCTACAATACCTCAGGGTGCACTTGTTCCTTGGCTTGGTGAGGGAGGGAAATCATCAGTGGCAGTTCTTCAATTAATCACAGCACATTCAGACGTCACACATTCGACATGCTTCAAGGTATGATTTGGTGACATGCCTCGCATTGAGTCACATTTCCTTTGTTTCTTACACAGCAGTTAAGAACTTTGTAGAGTTTCTTTTCTATTAGAGTTAAAGGACGTATGGCAAAGTAAAGGGATAGTCCACTCAGGAAATTAAAATTTCGTCATCATTTACTTACCTACATGTCATTCCAAACCTGTATGCCTTTCTACTGTGGAACTTAAAAGAAGATATTTTGAAAAACATTGCTAACCAAACACTTTTGTTTCCCATTGACCAATATTACATTGGAATACAATGGGAACCAAAACTCAACGTACGTCACAATATATTTGTAACAACGTTCGTAGTTCGGGAAGAAGAAGGCGGGAACTGGCGAACACTTAAACAAAACTTTAATAATAAAATAAACACACAATAGCGCGACAGCCCCTCGCGGACGACTGTCGCGCACAAACAGAACCAAAACACAAAATAAAATCCAGGCCTGGTCCTCTCTCGTCTTTCACTGTCGTAACTCCTCCTCCTTTTATCCTTCTGGAGCTCCTCCGTGGGACTCGAGACTGCTGAGTGGTGCAGGTGTCGCTCATCATCAATTACTCCACCGGCCTCGCTCCGTTCCCACGACTCTCGGCCCCGCCCCCACTCGTCACATACCCCCATCGCCCC
>NW_015539872.1:272252-300266 GCF_001515605.1 Sinocyclocheilus anshuiensis
CTACTCCTCCGCTCCCTCACGGACGGCAGCCGTCCCTCCACAGCCCAGGCGGCCGGCAGTGAGTTCATCCGCCACCGCCCCTGGCAACTCACTCCAGCCCACCGCCTCGAGCCTCCATGGCGGCAGACTGCTCCGCCATGCTCGATGGCACCGCGGACTCACCACAGCGGCGAGGGATCTCTGGCAGCGTGTCCCTCCTTCCTCCCGGGTTTCGGCACCAATGTAACAGTTCGTAGTTCCGGAAGGAGGAGGCGGGAACCGGCGAACATTTTAACACTAATAAAATAAACCAACACAAAATTAAAGGAAAGCGGCAGCCCCCCGGGGACGGCTGCCGCACACAAAACACAAAATAAAGTCCAGGCCTGGTCCTCTCTCGTCTTTCACTGTCATCACTCCACCTTTTATCCGTCCGGATCTCCTCCGTGGGACTCGAGACCGGTGAGTGGTGCAGGTGTCGCTCATTATCAATTACCTCGCTCCGTTCCCACGGCTCTCGGCCCCGCCCCCACTTGTCACAATATTATTTTGTATTTGCAGAAAAAAATGCAAACATGTTTGGAATGACATGAGTAAATGATAAAATAATTTTCTTTTTTATTATTATTATTTTTATTATTATTATTATTTTGGGTGAACTTTTAAATCAGTGATTTTTATGTTAAAATATTTGCTATCACAGTTTAATGTAGGTTAACATCCAGTGGTGGAACATTTGCGGTCCAGTGTTTATGGAAATGTACTGTATATAATTTGTGGTCTAACATTTATGGAAGAGTATGAAATGTCTTGCAGTATATCATATTTCTTCCATTGTGTGCGAGACTGTGTGGGAGATTTCAGAGGCTGCTTTCATTAATGCATGCGACTGTCAGGGGGCAATTACAAACAAACACCCTATTCTCAATGTCAGAGGCCACAGCTGCTGGCTTGAGCGAATCGATGCTCTTTAAACATCCCTCGCCTGGAAAGGCTCGCTGCACATCGTCTCATGCCATTTTATAATGTATCAGAATGCTGTGTGGCTGATAAAAAGGCATTTTGTTTGTTAAGCTATACCGACTGTCTCAGTCAGACCGTGAAATAACACTTTCAGATGACAGGGGGCATGGTGCTGCATGTATATTCTGTGGTGGTGTTGTTTTTTTTTTATGTTTATTTATGTGGACACCTTTATGCTTGAGGTCATTGGATTGAAATAAATTTTCAATTTGACAGATGTTGCTCAACTGCTGTATGGAAGCCTGTTTCAGCTAAAACGTATAATAGTGAGAAAGCATTTAAAATAAGAAATTAAGTCACATTGTGAGAGATGAAGTCAGAATTGTTGGATGTAAAGTTACAATGATGAGAAATACATGTGCAGTTACAAGAACTAAAGTTGCAATTTCAAGAAATAAATTAGCATTTGTGAAATATAAAGTCACATTTTAAGATATAAAGTCACACTTATAGGAATTAATCACAGTTATGGGAATCAAATGAAATTATGTGAAATAAAGTTGCACTTGTGAGATGTAAAATAAGAACTATAAATTTGCTAGTAAGAGAAATACATTTGCAAATAATTTGCAAATGAGAAATGAAGTTGCAGTTCCAAGAAAAAGTCACATTTGCAGTGTTTCCCACAGACTTGCACTCTATTTGTGGCGGCTGCATATATATGCAAATTCATTCACAGTTGGAGTGATAGAGATCGAGGTTTCCCCGGTAACGGCTGTACTGTACACAAAGCAGCGCTCCGCTCACAAACGCTGCTTTATCAGACATTACATGCAAGATGAAATGAAAATGTCATCCAAAATTTTCTGAAGACAGTCGGTTTATTTCAGAAATACAGTGATATAAAAACACCCACACCGGGTTTCGATTTTGAAACGTGCAGTGCTCATGTTTATTCAATGAAGTCAAAGCCTTTTGGAAAATCTATTTGTGGCGGGCCGTCACAAATAAATCAATGTATGGGAAACACGACATTTGTGATTACAATTACAGGAAGAAAAAAAAGATCACAATTATGTGAAATAAAGCTGCAGTTGTTAGATATAAAGTCACAATCATGAGAAATTCCCATTTGTAAGAAAATCAGATTGTGAGAAATTAAGTGAAAATTTTGAGAATGAAAGTCGCAGTTGTAGGAAATAATCAGTTATGGGAAACAAACCCAATTATGTGAAATAAAGTTGCAATTGTGAGATAGAAAATAAGAATTATGAAAAATCTAATTTGCAGTAGCAACTAATGTTGCAGTTCTTGGAATTGCACTTGCGAGCTATGTCTTTTTTGAGAGATAAAATCACAATCGAGGATCATTTCAATGATGCCAAATAAAGTTGCAGTTGTAAGATGTAAATTAACAATTATGAGAAATTTGAGTCACATTTGTTAGAAATTAAGTCACAATTTTGAGAAATAAAATCGCAGTTTTGAAATATAATGTCAAATTTATTCATATTTTCTTTACTCTAAGGTGCAAATGGTCTTCCATACTTCATTGTAGAGTATAGGTGATGTTTAGGGATGGCTCATCACAGTGTTTTTAGAGACAGCAAACTGTCTAGACATCCCTTACTTATGTGTATCTTTGTTCTTGCATGTATTTTGTACTGTAAGTAGTGTATCTCTGCACTATAGTTCAGACTTCAAAAGCTTTATATATCAATATTTATTGCATTATATTTTCTGCTTTGTATTGGGCACTCTATCCGTGACAGTGTAACTATTTTATCCCAGCTTGAGGACAGGAGTGTGTTTGACAGGGGACCCATGTTGAGAGTGTGAGACAAATTTGTTCTGGTTGGTTGAGCCTGTGGGCCCTTAAGCTCCAGTAGTTCAGGTCTTTATCCCGCACACATGAACTGTGCTGTCAGCGTCAGCTGGCCACTTCATTAGAACGCCTTCCCAGCGTGAGTCCTGCATGCTTTATTTATTGTGTGACATTTGCGATTACATTGTGGAAAAATTCAAAGCAAGCAACTTCCACTGTGGGCTCTCTGTCTGACGAGGAGACCATAAGCTCTATGAAAAAAATTGATTTGCTTATTAAATAGGCCCAGTTAAGATGCAAAACACAATCAGATTCCTTGTTAAATATGTAAATGTGACCACAGCATTTTCCTAGAGCTTGCGGAGAAAAATGCTGAGTTAATTGTGATTTTAAATGGTCACGTGTGCTTTTTTATGATGGAGTGCCAGTTGGATTGTTTTCTTAGTTAAGCAAATGACTCCCCCTTGAGAGCAACATGCAGCCGTATTACACAATCTGATAGGCTCACAAGGCTCATTTTGTTGGTCTCTAGGAGAAGTAGATAGTGATGTCATTCGTTTTTTTTTTCTGCCATCACTTTCACTCTCTCTTTAATGAGTGTACAGAGGCCATTCCTTTCTAGATCATTGGTTCTGATAGGCTCACAGATCATAATTAATCATGAATGGGGCAACATGGCTGCTCTGGTGAAACAGAACTCAATCTTTCCATAATGACCTTCCGTTCTGATGAGGTGTCATTGAACTTTACTCACTGCCCTTCTTTTCCTGTACGCTGGGGTGTAACTGTGGTCATCACTGTCTGGACTGTGCACATGCAATCCTGCTAATAATAAAAGATGGATTCATTTTTCACTTGTTTTGACAGACTAATGGCACCATTGGCGTTTGTTGATGAGCAAGACTTGACCTGTATTATCTCTTGGTAGGGCACCTCCATCACAGGAATATAATCATGCTAAACTGTGTTAAGAATATTAAGGGGTCAACATTTGGCTCTTTAGCATGGCCTATTTAGGCCTTTCTCTATTGATGATAGCCTTATTCGGAATATCCTATATAATCTAAATATATATATATTTTTTTTTATTATTACTTTTCAGTTTAGGTAGGTACAAGTGAGACTGTTGTAGCCATATAAAATGGAATATATATATATATATATATATATATACACACACATACAATTTTTCTCTGTAACTGTAACTGGTTACAAAATAAATGTAATTGCAATCAGTTACAGTTACTGAGAAAAATGTGTAATTAAATTACAGTCACTTATGAAAATGTTAACGATTACAAAAGGGGTTACATCTGATATTTTCTCACACACACACACACAAAGAGAGAGAGATTTAATTGATTTCTTTCATAAATTGCTTTGACTGCTCTAATATAAGAAACATCAATGTTTCAGGAGTATAGGACACAGCATAGGACACATGATTGTTTGATAACTGTTTTATTTCCTATTTGGGTTTATGTTTATGCTTTATTATTTAAGTTTAACTGTTTTTTCCAAGCCATGTTAGATGCCAGTGTTTCCTCTCATAACTAGGCTATGCAAAGATTTGATTTCAAAAACAGTATTATAGCTATTACCGTATTGACCCGGATATAAGACAATGTTTTTTTCTTGGAAATACATCTGAAAAAAGGCGGTCGTCTTATATTCAGGGTCTAGACTTTGACGTGTCAATAATACACCCACAACAATAGGTTGCGCCCAGTTCAGATGGGCTACCCGTTTTTTTTTTTTTTTTATGGTATATCAAAAAGTGTATATTTTTTAAATGTGATTGTTGGTACATTTTACCAGTTTTTACCATACTTTCAAAACAAAAATTAAAATAGGAAAAATATGCAATATGAAAATAATTGAAGACAAAATGTGTTTTACTGAGAGACAACATGATTTGGTTTTTAAAAAGCCTTTTTCCAAAAGGTACATCTGGAAAAAGGGGGGTCATCTTATAATCAGGGTCGTCTTATATTCGGGCCAATACGGTAAACTATTTCTTGTTTTGGTTTTAAATCTGTATTTGACCTCAGAACGATCTCAAAGTAAAAAGAGGTGCAAAAGTCGGATGTTGTGGTGGCTGTGCTTTAAAATTAAATTATTATAATCTTAATTCAAGTGATGAAGGATTTTGACAGTAAGCAGTATCTACTCTAAGGTTAACCTGCCTGCTTTAAATGTTTGAAAATTATAGTTGAAATATTTGTAATAGTTGAAAACATTAGAAATTTAGAGAAAAAGTCAAATGTAATCAGTTACATTACTTTAATAAAGTAATTTAAATAGTTACACTACTTATTACATTTCAGATAGGGTAATACATATACATTAGGGATGTAACGATATTTTCAATATCGCGATATTGCGATAGCAAAATTGTCTCGTTATTATCGTGGTTACATGACGATATGAAACGATAGGTCTTCCCGGCAAAAAGTGTAGTTTTTAAAAGAAATTTGTTTTGGGCCATTATGTTTAGGCACAGTATCGGTCAAACGAACTAAAACCGAAAGCACTATATATGGCTAAATCCCTTCATCAAGTCTGTTTTTGTTTAAAAGCGAAGCGCACACATTGTTGACATGATCAGCTCGTGATCTGGTGTTTTCCGCGCCTCAGAACGGCTCCGTTCACAGTGAATGAATGCAGTGAACTAGTTTATTGCACGTGCTGTGAGTTTAGCACGCGTTTGGGAACGCAACTGCCACAATTTAGGCTTTATTTTCGCAGCAGGTGATTACAGCATTTCACTAGATGTGTAGTGATACGCGTTTTTGTAAGCCTGTTTTCACTGAAGCTTTAGGGATGGGCGTATCGATCCAAAGTATCGATATATCGATACTGACGCGAGTATCGAAAGTATCGATACTCAAACAATCACGGTGAGAGATACGTTTCCATGTTGAAGAGGTGTCTCGGGGTCTCACACACACCCTCATACTCGCATATACTGTATATCTATCCATCTCTTTAATGTTGTTGCTTATGTTGCTGCTGGCTATACTCACTGTACGCACTGACTGATACTGCAGATAATATCTTTTGATTTCATGAAGGACTGTTGATGCACACAGCACTATCATAAATATGAGGAGTTTGTTTTTCCATGTTTACATTAGATGTTTCAGTAAGACTCTCCAGATTTAGCTGGATCAAGTGTGCATTTAAATTCGAAAAAGGTGGATTTGTGGTTTAGTTTCCATACCTGGAGTTTATGGAAAGAGTTTTTAAAACCTGAAAGAAGACATTAAAAGGTCTCTGCATGTCTCCTTTTGTTAACTTTATAGATATATTGCTTTGGAAATATTTAAGTGAACTGATATCTAATGAATCCGTTTGCAAATCCATTGTTATTACAGAATAAATTAACATTCCTCGAACATTATTAAAGCAAAATGCATTGCACTTTATTTTTCAAATAAGCTGTAAGTTGCAGAGCGATTTGAATGAGGCATAAAACAGATATAAAGTGACATGTTTTCTTTCTGCATTCCTTGCCAGGCAGCTTTATTGCTCTGTAGATGGGCTTTATGTCAAAATCTGCACCCTGCTGAGAATGAATTCTGTAAAGAGCTGCTTTGTCTAATATATATATATATATATATATATATATATATATATATATGTAAAGGGATGAACCAGTTTAATGCACGAAGTGGAGGCCTCTGCAAAGTGCATTAAAATTATTTTAATCGTTTTAAAATCGTCATTATCCCAGTAGAATGACAGTTACCAGTTATTTCATCAGTTACAGCTTGTTTTATATATTTACACACACACACACACACACACACACGTGCGTGATAAAGATGAAAAGGGCAAACAAAAATGTAAAAAATATATATAATTACATTCTTCTGAGGAGCTGGTATTCAGATGAAAGGGAATGTTAATGGATGAAACCTCTAAGTGTTATAGACCACCTTTTTAGAATTTGAGGAATTTGGGAATGCAATGTTATGGTGTGCCTGTGGTCCTATCATCAAATGCCACTGAGATATTTTTAGAATTTTCTCAATAATGGTGACTATGCAAGATGCCCAGACCTGTGGTTCTTATTGCCTGTGGGGCATTTTGGGCTTGGCGGTTTGCATCTGAAGGAGATATTTCAGTAGGGTACTCTTTGTCGCTGTGTCTTGCCTTGAGAAAATACAGTAAAAAGGAAGATTGATTGCTGCAGAAACTTTTTTTTTATCACCTCTTACTGAATTGCAAAGAAATGTGAGCTTTTTGTAACAATCCAAGCATGGTATTAATAAATAGTGGCACACCATAAGATGAGCAATGACTTTTTTTTTTTTGTCTGACTTAGAGAGTACAACATAGCTTAGCTCTTTGTATAATGCTTATACATCTACCATTGTAGAATGAGATATACGGATTCATTCCGTAGCCTACAATAATTAATTTTTGTTGATAACAACCCCTGTGCAAACCTCACCTGCACCCTGCGGCTACCATAAAAAGATAATTAAAGTGGTTGAAAGAGAACTTTGCAATTGTCATTATTTTAAGGAAACTTGTGGGTTTTCTTCTTATGGTCCTTAATTTTCAACAATCTACACTGTAACCTGTGGCAGAGTTTGGGTAAGTGTGAGTAAGGACCTTGTAGGTTAAAATGGATAATTCTAATAAAATAGTAGGATTAAAAAAAAAAATCCGACAAATTGATGGAAAACGACCACCTGAAATTGTCCATGACATTTATTTATTTATTTTTTATTTATTTATCTATCTTCCTTAAATAACTTCGCTGTTAATATCACTATATATTTCAAAGCCTTGTCTGGTCAGTTTGTGGTGGATAAAAAGCTATACTATAGACTCTAAGTAAACTAACGACTGCTTTTCAGCAGCACACAATTTACTACGCATCAGACAAATTTATTTTTGGTTCCTTTTGTCATATTTTGTTGGTCTTTATGACCTATAGTGGGTGTAGTGTGTTATCACCGCCTGTGAATGAAAGGACATTCATAATGAGTGATGAATTAGTATAGCAGATGGCAGGAAGTCAGAATGAATAAAGATGATGTCACTCCAAACAAATAACCCTCTTTTTCTCTAAGGGAAACACATCATCCTCTTTTGGAACATGCTATATCTACCTCACATGGCATTTGTTAACAAGGACCACTGCAGTACTTATACCGATGTCGCTAAGAGTGATGGGATGGAGGGTGGATTGAATCTGGATTGCTGCATACTTAAACAGTTTATTTAAAGCTGTGCTAAAATTACCTGTGTAGCAAGTTCTCCTCATGTTCCCCTAGGTCCATAGCTCTTTAAAGACATTGGTTTAAAGACTAAAGTTGATTAAAGTTGGCCTTCCGAAGAGATTTTTACTCTCAGATCTGACATCAGCGATTGATAGTTATATTTGATTTATTTGAAATGCATGTAGATTATAAAATGCATTGCTCCTATGCAAGTACAGAGTAAGTTCATTAGACATCAGGGTTGTGCGACGTTCAGAACTAAATTGAGAATGTGTTTTGAAATTCCTATGATTTTTAAGACTTTTACTGCTGATTCAAACCGATCTCATGAGAAAACGTGACAATTTTAGTTGCTGGTAAAATCATATGAATTTGTACAGTATATTTAGTTTGAAAATTATTGGTACAAAACCTAAAACCTAAACCTAACCCTTAATGGGGTGTAAGCAGATTGTATGCATATGTAAAAATGAGATCAGACAAATTCATATGCATTTGCTACTGATCACCAAAACGTTAAATAGTTGCCATGACTGTGTGTTGGTTGATTTGACAAAGCCTTGTTTGAAAGTTCTGACAAAAGTAGAACACACTTTGAAGCAGTGTTAATTTCGTTGACGAATAATTTTCGTCAACAACATTTTTTTCACTGACGACAACGAGACGATAACGAACTAAAACTCTTTTTGAATGACAAAAACTATGACGTTAATCTATTGACATTTTCGTCAATGAATAAAAACGAGACGAAAATGTTAGGGAGGGACGATTTGGGAAGAGATTCATTCAGAACAAATCTGCTGCGTGGTTCGAAGGTTAGATGCGTACATATGAACCGACATGACATAAGCAAACATACACTTGCTGCACGACGCAAAAACTTTCAAAAATGTCAATATGTGGGAGTAAGAGAAGAGCAGACATATGGATAAATCTGATGACGCAAGAGAGAGCTCAATTCGATCTGGTTTTCTGAGCGCAGACACTGAAGCACACACACACGGAAAGCGTGTCTCACAGCGAGCGAGTACTCTTTCGCGTCGCATGAACGGAGAATTACACACAAAATGATGTCGAATTGTCCGTTTTGATGAGTATTCACGTAACCACAGTTGATTACATCTTAAGTGAACGTAAAGTGCAGGGAGAACGTGTATCAGTACATTGCACCCATTGCAGCTGTGCATTCGTTTTAAAGGGATAGCAGCCTAATTTAGTTGCTATTGTCCGAGTCATTGATGTTAATCAAGCAACAAAAGAAAGACAGAAAATCACGCACTGCTCTTCACTGAAAAACTTTAGTAGCCCTAAAGATGAATCTACATTTATTTATAGAAATAAATGTCTGCTTGAAAGAATTAAGAATATGGTAAACAAGTTGCTATAAAGAATGCATAATTAGCCTATATAACCATTGGTATTTCATTAAAAAGAAGACCATGTTCTTGTTGGAAGGGGTTTTATTTAATTTTAACATAAGGGCATGTTGTGTCACCGCAGTTAAATCGGTGTCTATCATGATAAAACCTTAATATCAAACCTATATAATGAGTTTGGACATTTTTGAAAAATGATTAATAAATGCACTGTAACTAAACCCATTAGATTTTAGCAGACAGAATTTACTGTAGATTTAGTCGACTAAAACCTTATGATATTTAGTCGACTAAAACTAGACTAAAACTAAAAACAATTCAGATGACTAAAATATGACTCAAACTAAATGCCATTTTAGTCAAAAGACTATGACCAAAACTAAATCAAAATTTGCTGTCAAAATTAACACTGCTTTGAAGGTTAAAACTTTTTAGTTTATATATTTCATTATATTTAAGATATTAACATGCATTACCTGTTTTATATTTCTTTGAATTGAAGCTCAGCAAATTTATCTTCCTTTCCTTCCAATTCAGCTTCCTGTGGTGTGCGGCCAGTCTAATTCAGTACAAAAAACCAACACCACACAAGTTAGTGCCGCACAAAGGATTATGAATTAAGAAAGAAAGAGCTCACACAGTGCAGTTTTCAATCAGTAAAATGGAGTATTGAGGTGGATGTAGTAGAAAACATAATAGCTTAAACATGGATTGCGACTATAGAGACACAAATGTGTCAAATTCTTCAACGTAAACACCATCTATGTCAGGCGCTGGATGTGTATGGGGGAGGAATTAAGAAGGTCCTAAACATCAGAGACCATACAATTATTTCATGTCTAGCCAGGTGCCTCATTAGCAAGTAATTTGGATGTAAACTCAGATGCTTGGCTAGACTTTGTGCAATACTGGGAGTGGGTGGATTGTTTGGAAATTATTGGCTGAACTCCGGCTGCAATTCTTTTGGATTCTTGCATATTTTTTCTAATTAGGTTATCTCCTTCACTCAAACTCCTCAAAAGAGTCTAGACAGACTTTAAGATCCGTCCAAATTCTGCACTGACTGCATCTACACGCTCTTCTGTACAGATATGCTGTGCTTGGCAGTCGTGATCTCTATAGTACAGCGTATTCCACAATTACTTCTGGGTATTCACCATCTCTCTCGCCTCCGCGGAGCCATGAATTACATTCAGCCTCTTTGCTGACATGAGGTGTAATACGATTCAGATGGAGGTATCAGTGTCATTTGTCTGGATCTGAGTGAACTGCATTGAATTAAGGCTCCCCAATTACTCTCAGGACAAGGTTGATGCCATGGCTTGTTTATTGATTATGAAAAGACGGAGGTTTAATTTGATACTTAGATGCAAACCTTCAGCTGATTCTATTCCTCATGCAAAACCATTTAGTTTAACTTGCTGTCTGTCTGATCTTGAGGCTTACATCTCCAGTTGTTGGCACGATGCGCTATGACTTTCACCGCCGCATTCTCTGCTCCCAGACACCCAGTGTTCACAGCATGCCATTGTTAGGCACATTAAGTACATTAACCACAGTCGATATCTGAGGATTTGTCTCTCTTCACTTGGTTCTGTTCTCAGAGACATCATCTCATGCTCGGTTCAAAGCGATTGCTTTCACTCGGCTAGTTCTGATTTCATTTGACATGTGAAGACCCTTGAATGTATGTGCGCCTCTGTGAAGGTTCAGGGAAGAATCATGTGTCAAGCGTGTGTATGCATGTGTGTGTGTGCTCATAGTTTTAGCTTTTATTGTGCGTGTGTGTTGTTCATTAGCGTTCCAGTGCATTTTGTGTGTGTCTACTGTGTGTGGTAAGCAAGTGGATATGTTTTCTCATAATGAGGTGCTATGTGTGCCATACTCAAAAAGCTTTGAAAGCTAACCCAGAAATGTCATCACGTAAATAAGGGCTTCTTCACAAGCCAGTGAAGCTTTTTCAGAAACTTCTACAGCACTTTGTGCGACACCATGACTCTCCCTGCACACCTACTCATGTCGAACCTACATGCTCATGCTATGGTTTATTGACAGTCATAAATATGATTGGAAGTGCGTGTTTCATTAGCAGTTGTATTGGGGGATGAAGCCTCACAGTAAGGAAAAATTCTATTCAGACATACTTTGATTTTGTTCTGAAATCCTTTAAGTCCTTTAACTCCATATATGCATATATGTATGCATATATAAAATGTATTACAATCAGAATCAGAATCAGAATCAGAATGAGCTTTATTGCCAGGTATGTGTCAGGGATTCATCACAGTCACTTCAGTCACCATCCAGGATAATTACCCGATCACAGTCACCTGAGTTCTGATCACCTGCACCTGCTGTCACCAATCAAGCCACACTACAAATACACACACAGCACAGTCACTCACTGTCCGGTCTACCGTTCACTCCTATGAACTTCTCTGGACTCTCTCTGCCAAATTCTCCTAGAACGAATTACCTGCTGTTCCTCCTGCGATCCTCCAACGACTCCTTGGATACTGTTCCACGATCTCCAACGTAACCGGCATCCGATCCTCACCGTGCTCGCCGTCTCACGGCAGGTCTATGCCTTTACTGCGCGGCGTCGGATCATTACATTCAGACCTGCCCCGTCAGACCCCTACATCCTGCGGTGAGTACCCTCCAACTAGACCCTGTCGTTTCCACGTTGTCAATGCTATCGGTACAACTACTTACCCTCTGAGCTTGACGAGCGCGCCGGCTCGCTTCCCCCGTCTGCTCGTAATGAAGCGTTTGATCAGCACCGCAGCTCCCCCGACAACAATTTCCAGCAAAACATCAGAATTAGTCAGCAATGCCATCGGAATTAGTTTTTGCTACTTTTCGAATGTATAGATCCAAGTCATATAAGCATAAAAATGTAAGGTTATCATATGTAATTACAACCATACAATTAAAATCAAACAATTATACGGATGTATTTTTTTAATAAAGTTACTGTATTTATTTACAAGAGATAACAGTGTTATTGCTTTATACGAAATATGAGGTGCATGAAGAAAACAAAAGACATTCAAGGGTAAACATCACATGTGGACAGAACATTTTTATTGTATGTCATTTGCAATCAAGATATCATTTAATGTCAAAGTATGCGAAAAATGTGAAAAGTTGATTTGTATTTAGGATACATAAAATGCTAGCTATGAAATTAGCTTTAGCAAGACTCATTTTTTTCAAAATGCAATTTAAAATTACATTTCTAGTATTCTGCAAACATAATATTTTGAGGCTTGTTGGAAATGACATTGTAGTGGGAGTTTTCATTACTTTCAGAAAATAATAATACAAAAAAGGCTTTTTCAAAGGCAAAATTTGTCTTTGATTGTTAGGCATTGTCAGTGGACTAATTAAATAATCCAGTGAGCGTGAAATATATGGTTCAAGAGAGTTCATTCAAGTCCACGGGGCCAAAAGTGTCCATAGTTGAAGAAACACCAAATTACAAAAAGTTATTTTAAATTATATTCCACTGGTTCAGGCATGAGGACCATAAGGCATGTTGTCATTTGCCATATGATGCATTAAAACACCAAACAAATGTTTGAGAAATTCAAGAAGGTTCAATTCGGGTAATCGTCGAGACTTGCGCAAACACAACTCCCGGAGACCAGAGCAGAGAGTTTGTGAAGAGTTGTCCAGCTGTTAGACATTACAGCTCAACCATTCCCATGAGCCGAGACTGTGACACCACAAGCACTCCTCAAAACAGACTCAAGGAGTGGATGGAGTGGGATAGTTTGGACGTTTTTGTCCAGATGGGTTTGACACAGTGTGTAATTGGATGAAAGGTTACAACCTCATGCACCAGCTCATGATAATTAGAGAAATGCTTGAAATTCAAACAAGTTGCAGGAGCTTGCTGGAGGGGGTTGGCAGCGTTTCTTTTTGAAGTACGAACAGGTTTTTAGAAAACACCTGTTTCCTTCTGGAGACTGAAACATTTCTCAGTTTTGCAACAGGCAGTGTGTATTTGTACATTACTGTACAGTAAATGCATTTGTGTTAGAACAAACTAAATACATCAACATTTAAATGAGTCTAGATCTAAAATAACAATGTTGCTTAATATTTCTTAAGACGTTTGCCAATAGATTATGCAGCATTAATCAAGGTTATCACAATTATTATCTAAACCGTCTGAAATTAGAAACGGTGTTTGTATAGTAATACAGAGAGAAATTATTATCATATGTGGCTGAGAGAAAAATAATCTCATCTTCCAAGAAATGCTTTGTTTGGAGTGCTTTACAAAGGTTGCATTTAGGTCAGTGCTTTTAATGCTGAATTGAGTTGTTTAATTGATCATGAATCTGTTTGTGGCACTGAATTGTGGATAATTAATTATTGGTAATTGGAAACTTTCAGCTATGATAGCTCATTATGAATTCAGGTGATATAAACTCAATGCACTGGCCTTATTGGAAGCAATATGATGTTATTAAACTCATTATTTATGAAACACTTTGGTCCATGCGCACCCGCTTTCTCTTCTGTATTGCTGCTGAGGTTTTAGTACGACTGGAATGTTTTGGCCGATTTCACCTCGACTACATTTCCATATCCTCTCTCTTTCATTTGCCTAATTAAATGAATAAATATGCATTCAGCTTTCCAACCAGTTTACAACTCACGGTTGTTTTCTTTTTTTCTCAATAGGCTACTGCATAAATAAACAAGAGTATCATTTCTACCACGCATTTTATTAATCATACTGTGGGTTTTAATGCGAGTGCATTTGTTCTTGTGCGCATTTGCATGTGTGTATGAAGAATAGGGTGAATAGGTGAAAACAAGAACCGGTTCTTAAGTACTGGAATGATGTTTAGTTCCATTAATATCTCTAAAACATGCATTCTTCTGCAGATTGTTATTGTTAACTAAAACTAGAACTATTAAAACTATTTTTGAAATAAAGCTGAATTAAAACAAATGATAAAACTTAATAAGTTTAAGTTGATATAAGTTAATAGAACTATAGCTCAATAGAATTATTTAACTAAATAAAGAAAAAAACTAACAAAGATGAGACAAGCACAACAAATTGACTAAAACTTAAACTGAAAAATAAAATAGCTAATTCAAAATATCAATGAGTAATATAATAGTATAGAAGTAATACTAAAATAACACTTTTGCAATACTTATTTAAGTGTCACAACACCATGACTGAATATAATACAGCATATTATACAGTGTGAATGGAGTTGCACTATTTTTTCCCCTTAAAAATACTAAAAGAATCATTAATGGAAGTCAAGAAACAAGAACTGTTATGATGAATCTGAACTAGAATCAAGTTCTTAAAGATTTCCATACCTCTTCTCAAAATCATCAGAAATGATCTGGTGGATTGTACCCCCCCCCCCCACCTTGCTAAAGCACAAGATGAGTTTAACGTTCTGCTTGAGCAGATGAAAATTGTAACGTAATGAGAGTATGACAACCAGAAAACGAAAGTTTTTGTCTTCATTGGGATTGGGGGTGAATGCTTTGGGACATTTTGCTCCGTTTTGTTTGGGTTTAGGAAATAGAATAAAATAAATTCCATTGCCTATCCTCTCTGGATATCTGGAATCAATGTTACAAGTACCCCAAGCACATCATTTTTCCATTTTTGAAGCATAAACCCCATAAAAACGATGCAAGCTTTGGATCTTCCAATGTTTCTCTATGGCACTGAAATCTACAGATATCCGAGTTCCGCTCCCCGTGCAACTAATACTTGACTGCCATTGGCTCATCTGCGTTCGAGGGGAGGGGCTTACCGATAGGTCAATTGTGTATTTTGAACATTGGATATTAGTGTCTTAACTGGAGACAATATATTTCTGTGTAGTTTCTCTCTGCTGTTGAATGGCTTTATAGGATAAGATTGCTCTGACATTTCAAAAATATGTAATGATGGTGTATTGTTAAGATCATTTAAGTGGCCAAATTGTTACTGATGATTCTGGGAAAGAACCCACAATGCATGGCAGTACATTCAGACGTTAGCTAATCGGTAACCACAGCAGACATTCTTCAGATATGAGTTTATGTGTTTGTGTAGGTGGGTGAGTGGGTTGATGGTTTCGAATGAATAAGCGAGTCCGATAGCTTCTTTCCAGTGATGGTTTTGTATGGCAGGGTCAGACTGGAAGAGCTGGAAAATGCTAGCTTTGTGAAATTTAAACTAAAAAACCTTCATACACAAAACAGACAAAGAACTGAATGCTTGTGTGCTGAACAAGGTCCCTAATGGGATAGCAGTGTTTTATAAAGCAGGTGCCTAGAACAATATTCTCTCATTTGTTCATTTTATTTAGTAACGTTTGAAAATTAGCAACATCTGCAGAAAGGAATGCATTCTCCTGTAATGCAGTGTAATGCTCTGGCCAATTCAAAGCAGTCGTTGTTTTCACTGTTATTCCTTCAGGAGTTCTGTATTACAAAGATGCGGTCGGAAATTGTTAACCCTGTGTGATCTGACAGAGTTTTTGGTATCATTTAAATATATATATATATTATTTTGCAGTCTATGTGTATGTGTTTTTCTACTGCAATGGCTAAAATTCATCTGTACAATCTGCCTAAAATGATTAATTTTGTGTGTGGAATGATGGGAAAAAGACCAATTTATAAGCCAACTGCAGAATCCATTTGACAGATATAAAGAGGTTACATTTCTCATTACAATTAGTAGACAGCTCGTATTTTCATTCTGGTAAATATCTGCTGGTATTGAGAAGTATGGAAAAGAAACTGCGCTTGGCAGTCTGGATTGGTGCTTGTCATCGATGCATCTTACATTTTTCATCAAGAGACTTTAAACTGATTATTCTGATTGGTTGTGATTGTGTTTGAGTGTGATTGTTGGGATTGTGTGAAATAGTCTAATTCAAATAGACACTTTAGCACACAGTTTAATGAACTGGCTTGTGCAGTGAGCAAATGTGGTTTGCAAATTGCATTCTTTTATGGTCACATTTGCGTTGTTGCCTGATTTAGATATATATTCATATATAGTACTTTAAGCAGCTGTAATTCATTCTTGACTTTCCCCAAGAGTGTACACAATCACTTTGGAAAATAAAAAGCCCTGCACAATTAAGAGTTAGTTTCCACTACATCAATAATCTGTTCCCTTAATAATTTTAACTAAGTTCAAATGCGGAAATTATGTGGCCATGATTTACCAGACCAAGGGAACAAATTAATAAAACCTGGTCACAAATCAATAATTTATGGCCATGTTTGTTTTTTGGGGTTTTTTTTTTTTTTTGGTGATGCATTCAAATCATGTTAGAATTATTATCCATTACCAATGAATGAAGTTGGTAAGATTTTGAAATATTTTTGAAATACGTCTCTTATGTTCACCTACACTCTTAAAAATAAAGGTGCTTCACGATGCCATAGAATAACCTTTTTGTCTAAATGATTCCATAAAGAACCTTTAACATCTGAATAACCTTTCTGTTTCACAAAAGGTTCATTGTGGCGAAAGAAGGTTCTTCAGATTATAAAAAGGTAAGAAAGAGATGGTTCTTTAAAGAACCTTTGACTGAATGGTTCTTTGTGGAACCAAAAATGGTTCTTCTATGGCATCGCTTGAAGAACCTTTTGAAGCACCTTTATTTTTAAGAGTGTAGGCTACATTTATTTGATCATAAATGCTTAAAATGCTGAAATATTATCACAGTTTTGAATAAATGTTAAAATATGAGTCATGAGAGCCATGATATCCAATTATTTCCCCACATCATGTGCAAGGCTTCATAGGAAAATGATGTTGACAAAAACATAATATTAACTCTGTCCAACCTTAGGCTCGTTAACAAATGGTTTCAATGCACTCTTTTATAGTATTTGCATACATTTATTGAGCTTTTAATAGCATTTGATACTTATTAAACTCCGTAATATGATCCAACTTTTAATTTCAGTTTGTTTGGACCAGCAGACTAAATCCACAGCCAAGTGAGGCATTCATAGATATTAAATAGTGCTTTTCTCAGAAAGTTATGAATTATTAAAAAGCATGATCTGTGTTGCCACCTGACTGCAGTCTGAGTTTTTTTCCAGCCTTCAAGGTACGATACAGCTTTAATAAGAACACTGCGACTCATAAAACACAAATCAGCTTGTGACAAATCTCTGTGTGAGTGTGAGTGTTTGTGTTTGCGCAGATCCATGTGTTTTGAGTGAGTGGCGCCATTTGATCTCCTCCTCGCTCATTGATTGAAACCATGTGAGCGCCACGCTCATGGCAGCCCACCATTAGGATCCATGTTTCCCTGCCCTGTGATTTCCAAGCACACTCCCCTTAACATCAACAAAGCCGGGCGTCTTGTAAAGCTCGCACATGTTTCGGCTCAGAATTCATACTGCTGCTTTGCACAAACTGTGAAATGGACGAGGCCTCATCTGCTAACCAGTTTTTCACAGTAGCACGTGCCTGCTGGTACCGACCCATGGAGGACGCTGTGGGTGGTTGAAAAGGGGGGAAGAGTTGGCGGGAGCTCTCGCCGCATCTGTGACATCGATCAGCTTGGCATACCGTCCGGCATAGGAAGGAAGAGTCATCATCAAAAGCTACATCTGTGACAGGCGGCCCTTACAGACTCGGCCAAAAAGGATTTATGAGATGAGGTGGGGGGATGCTGAAGTAGTTCTTATGGATGGGTGACCTAGTTGAACAGGTTATACTTTTTTGAGAAGAAATATACGAGCCACTCAAGAGCTCTGAAAGCTGTGTGAGTTAAGACAAGCACATGAATAATTTGTTTTAACTAGTGGTCGACCGATATGTTTTTTTTGACAGCTGATGCCGATATCTTGGAAAGCAGGGAGGCCAATGGCCGATATTATTTGATTTCTTTTCATTTATATTTAAGAAATTTGAAATCATTTGAAAATGGATTAAAAATAATTGTGTAAAATAAACATTCTTATACTTTAGAAGACAAAGCATTTTTCACAAATAAATAAATATTTAATACAAATCTAATAAAAAATTAAGTAAACACTGTAACCAACAGGACACTCAGTATTCAGTTTGTGTGCATTGGGAATCATATTTTTTTAAAATAAAGACATGGGTAACACTCATTTTACATAGAGCACGCAATGAAAATGACATGAATATGACAGTGGGCAAATGCATAAAGCGCAGCATAATTTGAAATCACTAACTTAGTTTAAAGTTTGTCGATCGCGCGTCTCCAGTGAAGCTGAACTCTCCTCCTGTCAGCATTCAATTCACATGGACCGGCCGTCACACAGAGAACACGCGATCATGCAGGATACACGCCGTTCTCAGCGCCGTCAAAATAAAAGTCCCGCCTCGATCACATCGGCCAAACAGAAAAACTTGCCAAATGCCAAATATCGGCCGATATATCGGTCGACCACTAGTTAGTAGTAAGGGGGCGTGTCTTGTAATGATACAGAGAAGAGAGCGCTCAATTTGAGTGCACAGGACGGATATTAGCAGATCGATTATAGATCGAGAGATGGCAGATAAAAAAGAGGAAAATATCAGAGAAACAAAACATTAAAAAGAAGGGTTATGATCAGGCAAATGGTAGGACCTGCGTAAATATCAGAGCAGCTTTCCAGTGGTGGAGAGAACTCAAGGAGATTTTCTTCTTGATAGGTGAGTAACGTTGATTTTTCTTTGTTTCACACAACTTATCCGTGTTGGCTTTTGTTTGATTATGCTTGTGTGTCATCTTCACTTGTTTCTGCGATCGTCGTTGCCATGGTTGTGTACGTATGTTTGGAGATATCAAATTAGGGGCGAGGTCCTATTGGGTATGGGCGTGTTTGTTTTGGTGCTTTCAAATATCAACATTGTTTGGCAAAAATAGCTTAGATCACCTTTAAAATAACTGCATTATATTTAAATATATTTTTAAATGATGCAAAATGTTATGGCAAGGCTGAATTGTCAGTTGCCATTACTCCAGTCTTCAGTGTCACATGACCATCCAGAAATCATTCTAATATGCTGATTTGGTGCTCAGGAATAATTTATCATTATTTTCAGTATTAAAAATAATTTCTTTGATGAAGTTCAAAAGAACAGCATCTATTTGAAATAGATATCTTTTGTAACATTATATAAATGCCCTTACTGCCATTTTTGATCTATTTAATGTGTCCTGCTGAATAAAAGTACTCATTCCTTTTACAGCACATATGTTACCATGAATTTGTAATAAATTGTGGTAGACTCTTTTTTAGGCTCCTACTTTGTGAGTTCGGGTTTAAAAGGTTGGGAGTAAAATACACAGATAAAGCAACAGTTACACACCTACTGCCCTTTATTTGCTGTTCATTATTTTGCATTAGTGCTAAAAATCTTCCTACCTTTGTCAGTGAGTGAAAAAAGGGAGACATACCTTGGTGAGTCTATTTTATTCTGAATTACCCATCCAAAACTTCTAGTTTCATTAGGACATACTTGAATACAGAATAGGGCTGAACGATTAATTGCATTTGCGATAATATCGCGATATGAGAAAACGCGATATTTCAATCGCAGAGGCTGCGATTACACTCGGTCACGTGACACGCGAGAGTAAAGAGGTGTGTTCCACTTGAAGATCGATCGGTGTATGACATCAAAGTACGGCGAGAGAAAGCATAAGGAGGTGTCTGCGCTCTCTTATAGCTCTCGCTTTACTTTGTTGACACACACCCATCGGTCTAAGCAGCGCTGCTTCAAGTCGAGCGCGGGCCATCAGCAGAAAAAGAAAATAAATAAAACCGTAAACAGCCAAAGGATGTAACTTAGAATGGGAGATGGATTGGTTTGTGAAAGGGAAGAGAAAAGCCATAGATGAAGTCGCACAGACCCAGGCAGGTGCTAGTCATTCACAAGCTAAATGCGTAAAATATGACGAGGCATATCTTGTTCTCGGCTTCACTCATCGTGTCTATACTGGACGCTACAGTTGTTGCGTCGCGCCGCAACAGCTCTACACTGGACGCGACAAAGCAACCGTTGCAAATCATTTGAACTTTGTGTCAGTACGTCATAACAAGGTTCTACTGTATTTTGCCGCTCGCGTCCGGTGTAGACAAGGTGTTTAATGTCATTAGTGAGGAGGAAAGCCTGTGTGTGTCCTATGCCTTAGTGGACAGCATGAAACCCACAAAAAATAAATAAATAACAGAGAGAGAATAATAATAATAATAATAACAGTTATTCTCTCTATGCTATTTTTCAATGTTCTAAAGTAGTGTGGTAAAGCAACAGATTTGTTTTTATATTTCTGCAATCTACTTTAGTTTGTGTGATTTGTTACTGACTTTCATATTAATGTTTACACCAGGCTATTTAAACATAATTATTACATGCTTACAAGGTTGGAAGTTCAACAAATCAGTCAATATACTGTGATTGTAGTTGTTAAATAAAAATGTAATTCATATCAATTCATGCATCACCTAATTTCATCGTAACATATAGGCCTGGCCTACAGAAAAGAACATTTATGTTTAATCTATCTATAATAGTGTGTTGGTCATACTATACAATGATTTATAACTTGTCTTTGTTAAATAATACAGAACATAAAGCGCTTTAAAAAATAATTGCATATTAGATCGCAATCGCAATATTGGTAAAAAAAATCGCTATTAGATTATTTTCCAAAATCGTTCAGCCCTAATACAGAAAAAAACAAACAAAAAAAAAAAAAACAGCTTTTTAGTGATTGCATGGTGTCTTGAAGTAAGGTGGGACAAAACAGGAAGTGCAGGCCCTGCAACTGGCTGCTTCAGCTCATTTACTTCCTCTATCATCTCAAATGAAGTGTTCTTGCTGGTGTTAGTGCAGAAATTTCTCTAGTCTTGACTTTCCGTGGTGAAATCATAATCATTAATCATCTCAGTCATTATCGTGACAGCCAGTTCCACTCAAACAGACATTTAGGCATTCCTCTGCAAGATTCCCACTCGCTTTTCCTGGAGTATATGTGAAAAATAAATCGACTCATCTTTAGCAAACCCTCTTAGTGACCTGATGTATATGACTCTTATTTGTCACTCTGACAGTATTGGTAAAGTATTTGCATTTTTTGTAGCATTTGCCTGAGAACTTGACTTGCATTTGTACTTATGCTGATAACTGCCACATATGCAATGTCAACTTTGTTTAGGTTACTATTTGACAGTTTCTGCTAAACATAAATATGAAAGTAAACCTTAATTAATTCATGTTAATATGTTGTATTAACTGATATCTAGAGAGCAGCAGTGGCCAATATAATGCAGATATATGATGTAATTCAATTTAAGTACTGTATATGAGACAACACAAAATTGCTACAAATTAAAAAATAAAAGTGATATTATAAATACAGTTAGCTATGCACTAACATTCTAAAGTTTGGCTGGGGTCAGTAAGATATTTGTAAAATAAATTAATACATTTATTCAGCAAGGATACATTAAAGGTCCCCTGAAATGCTTAGAAACACGCAGCGTTACTCTGTGTTGACGTAATTTTAACTGAAACAGGAAGACAGGGCGGGACATATCAAGCAGCCCCGCCCCTTTTTAAAATAGCCAATAGTGTTCGTTTATATCACAGCTTGGGCTAGAGCCATTCAGAGCCGTTGAGCTCCGTAAAGCCGCATTTGACAGGGTATGCCAGCCACAATCTCATCCATATTGCTATAAAATATAGCATTCTGTGTAGAATTCAAATAGCTCCGATACATTTTGTGGTCTGCGCCGACTCACGCATGTGATCTGCTCCGTGCTATCGTGTCTCTAGACCAGAGCAGAGTGTGTGTGCGGTGCGGTGGTTAGCGTGACAGCACGAAACCAGACATTTTTTTCCTCAATGGAAAGCATATTTACACTGTTTGAATCGTTCCCTGTCCCCTATATAGTGCACTACATGCCATTCACTGTACAGAAAATACTAATTCTGTGGACAAGGGATTTCAGCCATGGCTTCAGCGTCTATTTTATAGTAGGGGGCGGGCGCTTCAGATTCTAGAGAGCACTTGATTGGACAGAAAGTTTGATGAGAAGCTGAAGTACGATGTGACGTCAAAAAAGTTGAGCCGTTTTGGCGGAAGTGACGAACTACAAGCTTTGAATGCTTATATCTAACAATTGTGAATTTTGTCACTGTTTTGGAGCACACTGCCTTATAGATAACCTTAAGACTAACATATTAATACTAACACCCAAAAAACTTTAATTTTGATTTCATGGGGACTTTAAGAAATTCATAATGTTTCATAAGATTTCTTTTTCAAATAAATGTTGTTCTTTTGGACTTTCTATTCATCAAAGAATTCTGAAAAATGTATCATGGTTTCCACCAAACAAACAAATATGCAGCACAACTGTTTTTAACACTGAGAAGAATAAGAAGTGTTTCTTGAGCACCAAATCAGCATATTAGGATAATTTCTGAAGAATCATGTGACACTGAATTACACTTTAAAATATATTCAAATATAAATCAGTTATTTTAAATTGGGAAAATATTTCACAATATTACTGTATTTAGATCAAATAAATACAGCCTTGGTGAGCATAAGAGACTACAAACCCCAAACTTTTGTACAGTAGTGTATAGCCTACACAAATTATAATCTCTAATTTTATTTGACCTATATCGCTCTATTATGGTATTTATATTAATTTCATATGCATCATTCATTTATGTTTATGATTAGCCTATGTTATGAACTGAATTCACCAGTCACTGGAGTATAAAACTATTTAGCGTTTTCCTCATATTAAAAAGTACAATTTGAAGAAACAAGATAAATATTATTTTGCTTGGAGTTGACAATGTGGACACTGTCTTAGCATAACAGAGTTGGATTATAAGGCCTGACAGAGATATTTCAACAGAAATTTCAAAAAAGAGACCAGGACTGACAGTTAGCCGTCTTAACAGTTTAGAAAGTTATAAAAAGGATGACCTACTTGACTAAAAGTTTCCATTCCAGGATGTATTTCACCTTGAGCATGTGGGTGGAATGATGTAGGCTTTTGGTTGAGACATTGCAAATCTTCAACATTACTACAGATGTCTGTCTTGTCAGATGTAGGAGTGTATTCAGAATGACATAACTTGTGTTTCATGGGCATTTCATGAAAGTTTCAAAATATGTTTGCTTCTGCCCTTTGAGAAGTGTTCCCTTTTCCAAGCTAGTGGTCTCTTTTTTTATGTACTCTCCACTGTTCCTCTGAAGTTGACTTTCCAGTTGTTTAGAAGCCGTTTTCATTATCTACACATCAGCAGAGCGGGTCCCTCTCTCATCATTTTGAAGACTTGGATGCTGCACACTACAAAATGAAAATTTCCTTCTTACTTACAGATTGCAAAGTTTGAAGATGCAGCCAGAGTACAGACAGGAGTTTTTGACAGCTCGTTTTTGGATAGGCATCTCACTCAATGTAGCATAATCTGTCTTAAAAATCTTTTTCCAGACAGTCTGCAACTGTTTGCCATTTTTAGAAGAGGCCCCTGCACAGACTGGCCCTTGAGTGGATTAAAGCACTCACTCTGTCGGTTTATGGGCGAGCTTACTCACACAGAGCCTTTGGAGAAACGAGAAAGCACCCTCAAGGGACCCGTGGGATGTACCAAATCATATCTTCAGATGTGGATATTCATAGTGGAATGGATTTTTGTATTTGAACTACACTGGTTGTGGGTGAAACCACCCACCTCACATAAACTGAGGCCGGTCAAGGTCATAATGTGGGAGTGAATAACATCTTTGCAGGTCTTGAACGTCGTGCTCTTTAATCTTTGTTCATCAAGCCATCACAGACTCAAATCATGTTTCATCTCCTTGTTTTGAGTTCAGTTGCTTGCTGTTCTTGTTGACGCATACAAATTCACAGACGGGAGACCCTTCATAAGGGCCCTCAGGGGCCCTTAGTCTTCAAAGACTCTTGTGCTGGCTTCTCTCGCTGGGATCAGCTCTCCTGACAGAGGCTGCGTCTTTCAGGGCGAAATGTCTTGCCTTTTCGTCTGCTCTACCTGCTATGGCTCTCACTTTGGTAATTTGCATCTTGCTCTTTTTTTCCTCTTCTCGGGTTTTCTTGTTTAGTCTCCACTCTCTGAGCTCTTTATCTCCTGGTTTCGGCTTGTTATAATGGCAGTTGCCTCTAGCGCAAATGTCTTGCAGTCTGTGTGTGTGTTTATCCTCTGTCTTTTTGGCCACCAGAAGCAAATTCCCCCCAGCCATTATATCCAATTAGCAAGAGGCTTTCTTTTCTTCTTTGCCGCCCCTACCTCTCAACTCAGAGTGGTAGAGGGGAATTATAGCTGCATGCTTCTTTGATGAAAACAAATCAAGCTCTTCTCACCCAATGAGGATTTAAGTGGAATTAGAATGCACATTCTGTTGTCTTTCTTTTATGTTTGGCATTCAGGAAAACTGAAGGCATTTCTCTGGACTCTTTACATTACAATCTGTCATTAATATTTATTATTTGTGTGCTTACCAAGATTTGTGTGATGCTTGTTTCAAGACGACCTGCTGTTTGGAGTCATCATCAATTGACGTTCCTTTTATCAACTGCTGTGTGTGTTATATAAGTACTGCATTCATTGCCAAAACACATTGTTATATTAAAGAAAATGATGTGAAAGTGTCTGCATGCATTATCACTATCGCAAATGCCCCAACCGACCAATTAGTATCAAGCATTACAAAGTGCTGTGTAACGTACTGTTTTACTTAACAGGCCACTACATATGACTTATCTGCATGTTTACTTAAGTTTATAAATATTTAAAGGACATCTCACCCAAAAATGAAAGTTCCCTTTCATGGGAACTTCGAACTGCGTCCTCTAGGGGTCGCTATGGGGGAACGCCTCGTCGTGACCCGTGTCTGAAGCATCGCAGGGGGCTTGCACTCCCCTCAGCATGGCGGCGTGGGTATACCGTTCCCCATAGCGAACCCTAGAGGATGCAGTTCGAAGTTCCCATGAAAGGGAACGTCTCAGGTTACTTGTGTAACCATGGTTCCCTGAGTAGGGAACGAGACACTGCGTCCTCTAGGTTTTCTCGCCATGCTGCGGACGCAAGCTTCAGACGAAGAAGTGAATGATGTGTGCTCCCGGCGCCTATTTATACTATAGTCGCACCGGTAGTGACGTCATGGCTGTCGCCGGCCAACGAGTTGGTGTTTTTTCAATGTATGCTTCAGACACGGGTCACGACGAGGCGTTCCCCCATAGCGACCCCTAGAGGACGCAGTGTCTCGTTCCTGACGTTTTGTCATCACTTGAATGTCATTCCAAATCTATATGACTTACTCTTTTGAAAAATACCTTCAGTGCTATTTTTGTCCATTCAATCAAAGTCAATGGGGTCCAGTGTTGTTGTTTGGATTCTTCAAACTCTCATGTGTTCATTCTCTTGTGTTGTGTAGTTTTGTTTTGCAAAATTAATTTTCATTTTCAGGTCAACTGTTTACAACAAATTTAAGAATGTTTTACTACAACTAGTACTGCTGCAGTAAATGTGTTCAGGTTGTTAATATGTTTGTGACTTTCAGATTTCTTCACCAGGAAGCTATTCAATTTAAAGCTCTTCAGCATGTTTTGCACGTTCACTGCAAAAGCAAAAAGGCCAATCCCAAAACTCCAATTCAGCAAGAGAATGTTCAATATTCAAATGCACATGCAGGATACACAGTTGGTCACACTGACTCACTCTGCTGAACAATGCGTCCCCCATTAAATGACTGCTAACCCATACAGTTCCACTTACACTCTATATGATTTATGTGCTGTGCAGAGCTGTGAGTCTGTGGAAGAAGGATGTCCTATGAAAATCACTGCCCACAACATGCAACTGACTGCATGTTTTCCATAGGTTAGTTTTAAATTGTCTGTTACTCTTTTGGTGTCCTAGTTTCTCTCCATCTAAAACTCTCTGAAATGATAATTTTCGGCAGCAAATAGGTTATATTCAGCACATGTGAAATTACACCGGCTTTTCTCAGTGCCGAGATGAGAATGTGGGTGTTTGCAATTTGCATGTCATTTAAATAAATGCCTCTACAGTGTAATAAAGTGTGCGTTTTCTGAGGCAGGTGGTTCTGTTCTGCTTTTGAGTCACTGGTAAGTCATCAGACTCAGACTGATTCCCTAGCATCCAAATAAGCTACTTTTAGGTGTTGAATGTTTCCTAAGCCTCTTTTCCACTCTAAAGCCTCTTTTCAAATGGAACCCTTGTGAAGAATGTAGGTGCTTGGCACACAGAGTATTGATGCCTACATTTGTGAGTTTTACCCAGATTTTGCCTAGACCCAGATGTGGATGGTAACTAACATGAAAAAACACAGCCATGGAAGTGATGATTATTTTTGCTGTCCTATTAATGGCATGAGCAAATGCAACATATGGTGAGAAAAGGTCGGACACTCTCAGTACAAAATTCTCATAAATTCACTTAACACTCTTGAGAAATTCTCTGAAAGAGTGTTAACAGGATCTTCCCTGGCTCAGTTACCAGTCTTGAATTATAAAAGCATAGAATTTGCATTTTACAGAGACTATAAGAAATATAACGCTTAGAAATCTTTTCATAACTAACCACTAGCTTTTAATGTTAAGCTTTCAGTTTTTATGAACTATACGAATAAGAATGGTGTAAAACAATATACAGGTCAGATAGTCATGTATCACTGAAAATGTCTCAACTAGCATACGACAAGCACATTGCGCTATATATAGGTACCTTATCGGTTATCGGCCAGTCAGAGAGTATATATATCAGTTGATATTGGAATACATTTGCTGTTATTTAATTATTAAGAACACTAATCATTTAATGACATGTTGAATGTAATTTTATCAAATCAAACAATATGATCAAACAATATACTTTACATATTGTTGTGATGCCTTATTTCACTTGTAACATTTAAAATTATTAATTCGTTTTTAGTGTTTTATTTAACTTTTTTTTTTTTTTACGATTTTGATCATTTCTGTCTTTTTATCAGTTTTCAGGTGTAACTTGATATACCAATCAAGGGTGCGTTTCCCAAAAGCATTGTTAGCTACCTATGGTCGTTAATTCTCTTGAACACTATTGGTAATGACAAAACTTGCAACCATAGTTGGGAAACACTTTTGGGAAATGCAACCCAGATTGTCATTATGTGACATGAAGTTGGTTAGATCCTATGCCTGCATCTTTGTAAGTTACGTATTATTTAGGCTTTGATATCAGTAGCTACTGAAATGTTTAACATTTCAACATTTACATTTGTTAAAGGGGTCATGCGATGTTGCTAAAAAGAACATTATTTTGTGTATTTGGTGTAATGAAATGTATGCGGTTTAAGGTTAAAAACACACATTATTTTCCACATACTGTACATTATTGTTTCTCCTCTATGCCCCGCCTTTCTGAAACGCGTCGATTTTTACAAAGATCATCGGTCTGAAAAGCGAGGTGTGCTCTGATTGGCCAGCTATCCAGTGCGTTGTGATTGGCCGAATACCTCAAGCGTGTGACGGAAATGTTACGCCCCTTGCCATATTGTGATGCCTTGTCCCGGCCGGAGCGACGAGACAAAAACATTAAAAAACCCATTAT
>NW_015539872.1:300276-311097 GCF_001515605.1 Sinocyclocheilus anshuiensis
ACTATAAACGAGGCATTTGTTGCATCCAGTGGGGACATAATTACGGATTATAATGACTTATACTGTCTTTTTGCATCGCGCCGCGTAAACATAAAACCATGTCTGCATTTGTGATCGGAGAAATGACAAACAACAAACGGTACTCTACACTGCTCAAAACTCGCGTTTGAAAATTCTTTAAATATAAAAAATGTACTTACAGTCTGTGAGTCAGAGCCCATATTTTTTGTGAATATTGTGTGGCTTCTTAATTCTAGGGCTAAGCCCGTAAATCATTGGCATATGTCTATTAGCAGACTTTTTCAGTCTGGCCTCGTTGACTCACTCTCTACCTTTCCTCCTCTGCAAATAACCAGTTTCTCTCCTTTTTCTGAGCTGTTGCGTGTGTGCTAGTCTGTTCCATCCAGTGGTCCATGTTTTATTTACACACATGAACACTCACACATGCAGCTCAGCAAGCTATAAAAAAGGCTGTGAAGTTGCCCTTTTGCTGGCCCATATGTTCACAATATGCCACCACTGTGATGGTCTAATCACAACTGCTGGTGTTAGGTAATGGAATTAGTCATTGTTTCCCATGTATAATGGCACACACAGAAACTGAACTGAACCCTGATGGCCACGTGCCACACAAAATGATTTAATGAGGACTGCTGAGATGTTAATAAGAGCTATATCACCTATCTCCGCAGTTTTGCTGCTGCCAAGTTGCTGAACTTTTTATCTAGAGTTGCAAATCAAGGTATGGCTAAGAAGTGGAGTCTGAATTTAGAGCTTATTTCTTTGACTCATACTGACAAGCCATTTCCTGTTGATTATGTGAAGTTGTGTAACTTTCTAAAAGATGCAGAAACTTTAAAGCAAACTCAAACTTACAGTGCAGAAGTTCTAGCATTGTTAGTTGCTGGGTTACAGTAGGGTTATCAATATCTGATTAGCCAGGGGTTGCTCTGGTCGATCACACAAAACATTTTGCAAATATTCACTGATACTTTGGCATTTGAAACCCATTCACCCTGTTTGTGTTGTTAGTCATACTCTCCAAAACCAGCAGGTTCTCGGCTCAGGTTTTGCTGCTCTTGTAGTATTCTGAATTGCATTTCAGATACACCATCTCATTTAGCCGTTTTCTCGCATTTAGCTTTCATATTAGCCATTTTGCCACATCCCGTTGAGCAATTTAGCTTTTCATCCTTATTAAGAGGGGTTCAGATAAAGATTCCTCTCTCAGAGAGCTGGTGTTCAGCAGTTAATAAATTATTAAATCAATGTGTTATAATTGTTATTATAATCAATGTGCCAAACTTGTCGCTCTAAATAATGAAACATTACAGAGTAATTCAAAGTACTGTCATTACTGTCCAATGTAAATATATATTTCAGTTAACTAATTCTAAATATATGATATATCATACATTTAGAATTAGTTTACTTATTTTCTGTGGTGGAGTGGAAAAAGTAAGGTGATATAATATATATAAATGATTGTAATTTGTATATATCATATATTATATATATTGTGTATGTTATTATAATTTACATTGTATTATTATAAATTCAATTGTAATTTATATTTATTTTTGTACAAATTATTGTACAAATTATGTTATTTTGTCTCACAGAAACATTTGACACTCAATAGTTGGTTGAGTTGGGATGCAGATGCAAATTTAGTTACAAAAATATAATTTGTCAATTCAGTGGTGCAGGTAATTTTTTCCGTACTTCGTGGTTCAATAGGTAGCACCGTTTCATTTTGCTTTTGGAGTGTTTAACTTGAGGTATTTCCATGCGCAAGAGGAAAAGGCAAAGCATAATAGAAGAGGGCAATTTTGTAGTCACACCAGTGCTGCCTGAAACAAAATATAGCTGCACTGACAGGAAAAATGGTTGCAGGCGATCTAGAGCCCTAGATTATTATGTAATGTTTCATTTGACAGTAAATATGCCAATACTTCAAGCTTAAGTTTGGAAGACTGTCTCTTTATGATGTGGCTTTCATGGCATTATGTGTTGTGGTTAAACATCTGGGCTGGTATCAGAAATGCTGCAGTTTAAAACCTCACAAGGGTGTTTCAAGAGCTTCCGTGATTATGCTATTGAGCAAGACCATTTGTCCTGATTGTCTGTCCCTGTAATAAGTGTTCTGTAGTCGCTTTGGATAAATGACTAACTTACTGTACATACTCTGATTATGATAAACTTCCTTATTAGTTACAAGCCGTTGCTTTATTTATTCAAAGCCTATTAGCTCAAAACTAACAAGAAGGCAAAGGATTCAGCTGTTGCGTGAGTTTCTTTTGAATGTTCCTTATGAAAACCTCAAACAGCCACTAATTCTGGCTTTAAAGTTAAGCCGTGCATAAAAAAGCACAATAGCACAGCATTATGAGTGTCTGTGATGTGGTCAGTGCCCTTTTAAATGCTTAGGTAGTGTAATTTGGATCTCAGAGTGTGTGGAGCTGTGCGTGCCTAAGCACAGAGCTAGAGAGTACCGTCCCGCTGATAAGCAATAGGTATATGGCAGGACATTTGAAAACAGATGTGGAAAACAAACTGATTTAAAGCAAAAGGTGCCAATAGCCATAGATTGCTTTGGTTAGTGTGACTAAGGCATGGCATACATGAACATTTGTCTGAACAATAAAGATTTCCTTTGTGCATCGAGGTGGGCTGAAACAGCCAATTAACACTGAGTTGTTGCCTTTTATTTAGAGTGAAGATCCCCAATAGATTTCACATTATGCTGTTCATTTTGCAACTCTTATGTTAGTGTATAAAGACCTTTATTAAACTGCACTTTTTCTCTTTCGTAAATAATACTTTTAGGAGATATTGTGTGCCCTGCAAGGTATTAAATGTTATCCACATGAGACATGGGAGGTTCTCGGAGCATGTTTTTGCAAGCCCTTTAAACCCCCAAGTCACCACATTGGTGTGTGTTATTGTCCGTGATTCTATAGGCATTCGTTTTCTGCTGAACAGGCAGAAAACAAAAATTAGAATAAACTTGAACTCAGAGGAGTACTGTTGCACTGAAAGACCTAGATTGAAAAGCAGTTAATGATTCATTTTTTGTTGCATTTATGCATGGGCTTAGCTCCATTGTGGGTATGACTGTGTGTGTGCCTGAGGGAGGGAGCAATGTAAAAGTGATTAGTGTACATGTTTGATTGCTGTTGTTTGAAGAATGCGTATCTTACTGTAAATACTGCGAATTTCAGGCAATGCCTGCAAGGTTAAAGGGTTAGTTCACCCAAAAAGGAAAATTCTGTCATTAATTACTCACCGTCATGTCGTTCTAAACCCGTAAGACCTCAGTTAATCTTCGGAACACAAATTAAGATATTTTTGATGAATTTTGAGAGCTCTCTGACCCTCCCATAAACAGCAATGTAATTACCACGATCGAGGTCCAGAAACGTAGCAAGGAGATCGGTAAAATAATCCATGTGACATCAGGGGTTCAACCGTAATTTTATGAAGCTACGAGAATACTTTTTGTACACAAACAAAACAAAAATAACGACTTTATTCAACAATTCGTCTCCTCCGCGTCACCCTGGTGCCATTTTGGAGAGTATCCACTGAACGCAAACATCGTATGCTATTCTGTGTCAGCTGCGCCACACGTTTTCCACGTTGTTTACGCTTTGATTTGAACGAAAACAACATATCCGCTTGACGCAGCTGACTCAGAATAGCATACGCTGTTTGCATTCAGTGGATACTCTCCAAAATGGCACCAGGGTGACGCGGAGGAGACGAATTTTTTTTTTTTATATTTTTTTGCGCACAAAAAGTATTCTCGTAGCTTCGTAAAATTACAGTTGAACCCCTGATTTCACATGGATTATTTTAACAATGTCCTTGCTACGTTTCTGGACATTGATCGTGGTAATTGCATTGCTATCTATGGGAGGGTCAGTTCTCTCAAAATTCATCAAAAAATATCAGAATCAGAATCAGAATCAGAATGAGCTTTATTGCCAGGTATGTTTACACATACGAGGAATTTGTTTTCGTGACAGAAGCTTCCACAGTGTAACAGAATGACAGTGACAGAACAAAAAACACAGATAATAAAAAATAAAAAATAATTAATGACAGAATTTAAATTTTTGGGTGAACTAACCCTTTAAACGGTGGCCACTGTCATACAAGACCCTTATGGTGTTATAAGGCTATTATACTGTGGTGTTTTATTGTCTTATTGCATAATTGTCTGTCTGTACTGTATCAATCAGTGTTGTGACACTATTTTTGTCCTCTCTATTAATAAATTAAAAAATACATATAAATGCAGTTCTTACATTGGTATTTTGGGGCGTGAAACCATAATGCCCTGATATCATAATGAAAAAAGAAAAAGAAAATAATGAACATCTTGAAAGAAAGGTATATTGGGTGGTATGTATATACTTTTATATACTCTTATATTTCATTGACCCATATATTTATATAGCTTTACAGGCTAACCCTATTAGTGCATACAATCAGCTTTTGTATACTTGATCCAGTGATCAAGTCATGTACACACCATTCTGTCTCTAATAATATCCAGCTGTTGTCTTATAGAGACATAATGATGTGTAAGAGGAAGAGAGCAGATGTGGTCAGCGCTGTGAACTAGCCGTATGCTGTTAATGTTCTGCAGAGACATTTTCATGTTTCGAGGGGAGAGCTATTGGAAATAATGTATTATGCAAGAGACAAAGGTACCACTTATGAAACAGCACAAATCTTTCTTTAATGATTTTCAGACATCTTTCTGTCAAGGTTGGATGGACCTAGCCTTAAGCTTAAGACGTCTGTCGGATCTGATTATTTGCTCTCCAGAAAGGTTCTACTCATTATTATATCCCTCTTCAGAAGAAGCGTTGCTGTTTGATATAATTTCACATTAGTGGGTTGAGTATGTAATCCCCACTGTGATGTTATGTAGGTGTAGCATTTAATCCAGCAATCCCATATGTTCTAACCACCTTCTATCCTACTGTATATCATTTTAATTCCAACATATTTTTGTAAGGCTTCTCAAACAATGTCTTAAATGTTACACTGATAAAGAACTAATTGTATTTATCTGTTCTATATTGGATGTATTTACATCTGTTTGACCTCCTGCTACTTCAGTTTTCACAAGTGTGTGAACAGAGGTGTATTTTCAAAATTAACCTCTTTTTATGAGGACATAGAAGTACAGAAGGTTGTTTCTGCCATGAGACAGAAAGAGAGAGAGATCCATCCGTATTTAGCAGATAATTTTATCCAGAGCCACTTAGTGTACTTTCAAAGTACATGTTATATCAGTATATGATTCATTGGGAACCAAACAGACGACCTTGCAAGCATCATGCTTTACCAGGTGCAGAAAAAAAAAAAAGTACTTAAATGGAACAGCTCGATGTCTGCATTAGACAAAGACACTCTCAGACTGAATACACCCCCTGAAGCTGGTGTTTAGTGGGAGGTGACAGGCCTGTTATTCGGAATGCCACTGTGTTAAATGCAGATTAGATCCATTACCCAAATCTGCTCTGACCTTGTCACGATCTGTTGAAAGAGAGATGTGGATGCTGCGTCTGTGACTTACACAGCACTCAACACTGCATGCCGCTTTCACACATCCGCCATGCGCTCATTTAAAGTATGATCATTTAGTAATTAACTTTGTCAAGTGATGAATGCTCTAAGCAGACTACTTGGAAACTGCGTCAAGTTTTGAGATTCATCTTCTTGTGATTCTAAAAATTTGCCAAAGAATAATTATTACTTACAAAGCTCTGCTGGAAGGGTACTAGTACATTAGAGGATATTTCCAATTCTGCCTTGAAAGCTTCTAAGTTGTGCATTAAGCCTTTAACATGCAAAGACATATCATAATGACAAATAGCTCATGATTAGTGAAATTGACTAGTTAAGCAAGATTGTATTTTTTATTTTATTTTTACAGTTCAAAGGTTTGGGGTTGGTAAGATTTAATTATTATTATTATTATTTTTTGGTAACACTTTAGTATAGGGACCAATTCTCACTATTAACTAGTAGTTTATTAGCATGCCTATTATTAAAATATTGGCTGTTTATTAGTACTTATAAAGCACATATTCTGCATGACAATGTTCTACATCCCTAATCCTACCCAATACCTAAATGTAACAACTACCTTACTAACTATTAATAAGCAGTAAATAAGGAGTTTATTGAGGCAAAAGTCATAGTTAATGGTTTGTTAATAGCAAGAATTGGACCTTAAAATAAAGTCTGACCATTTATTGTATGTTTTTATATTTTTGAAAGAAGACTCTTATGCTTACCAAGGCTGCATTTATACAGTATATTGTTTATATATAGAATAGAATAATATAATTTTTAGCAGCCATTACTCCAGTCTTCAGTGTCACATGATATGTCAACATTCTAATATGCGGAGTTAATGATCAATAAGGATTTATTTTTATTATTTTTTTTAAATGCTGAAAGCATGTTTTTGTGGCAAACTTTTTTTTTTTTTCTTTAGAATTCTTTAATGAATTGAAAGGTCAAAAGAACAGCATTTATTTGAAATATAAATATTGTGTAACAATATAAATGTCTTTACTATCAACTTTAATCAACTTATATATGTGAAAAAAATATTCACACAGACTTCTGATATATGTATTTTAGTTTTAATGTTTTGGTCATGCTTTAGTTTGGGGAACAGTTCTCACAATTAACTAACTATTAACTATGAATTTTGCCTCTATAAACTCCTAATTTGATGTTATTGAGTTTAAGTATGGGGGTGGGTTAAGGGATCTAAAATATGCTCATGCAGAATAAAGTATTAATATGTACTTTATATGTACTAATTAAAAATCAATATGCTAGCAATAAATGCTTATAAGCAACTAGTTAATAGTGAGAATTGACCTCAAAATGTTATCATGCTTTTGCGCATTTTGATTGTCGAGTACATTTTGAGTGAATTGTTTCTTTTAACAAATCCTTTCTCTTCTGCTAAAAACAGTTTTTGTTTGTATAGTTTGATTTTATATGCAACATCCCTCTATTCTTGACTGTAGTTCTGTCTCCCATTTGACTTTCTTATATCTGACATGAGGCAACAGCTCTCTTTCATATTCCATGAGGATCCAGAAGCCCTCAAATCCTCACTTAACCTAAACCCTCCCCAAGCTTCCCTTATCGAACACACCTGGAATTTATATAACTTATTTGTTCTAGTGCGTGAGTACCAGCCACGAGTAAAGGCTTTTATTTTTGGCTTAGGCTTGATCTTTTGATATACAATAGATTTTCAGCAATAAAACCCGTGTCTTGCTGGTCACGCAGTGCTTTCCTAAAACTGTCTGAAACTAATGCTTTACCTTCAAAGCAGTCTGTAATGGATACAATATATATGTCATTTAAAAAAACTCTTGTCTTTTAATTGGCCATAACCAATGACGATTCATCAGCGTTCCCATAAACCTTTGCAGTTCCTCTGTGCGTGTCACGCTCCCCTATCTTCAGCATGCACCTTTAGGGTGGTATCAGCCTTGTGCTTTCTGTACCTGTTATATTATATTTGGATATTACTTTTAGCAGGATTTCAGTAAGATTAAGTCAATCCGCCCCATGGGTTTGCCTTATCACCCCTAGCTGGGATTATCTATGAGTAGGACTGCTCTGTAATAAACCACCATCATGTTTCATTTCTTCTTGCCTTTTCTAAACTTACACTCAAAGTACATGAAATGAGAAAAGAGTTTTGTGTTTGTTTTTTTTGTTGTTTTTTTATGAGAGTCAAATTGGCCTGTATGGTTGTGTTGATGTCTGTTTGACTGTTTTGGCCATGGTGATTTTATTTTTCTTTCATTTAAGACCTTTTGCACTGTCATTCTTTTAATAAAGTTCTTGGGTGGATCACTCACTGATATTGTGTGTTTTAGTTGGATCATGATGCCAAGCATCTGACATTTGTTTGGGAAAATATTTGATTTATTTCCCTCTAAAATGAGCTGGCATGGGTGAGAAATGGGATTATAGGGAGATGGAAGGGTTTGTGGGTAATCTGATCGGCTCTTTTCCATTCCATAAATCTCTCAGTGCTTTAGAATCACTGTTGGGGGAGTGGACACTCCTTAAACTGCAGAAGAGCAGAACACATGTTGAGAACACACTCTTGAAAACAATACCAAACTAATTTACACACACACACACACACACACACACACACACACACACACACACACACACACACACACACATATTTCCCCGTAATGCCATACAGCTGTTGCAGGGACCAGATTATCGAGATGGAAACTCGTAGGGTGAAAAACATTTTTCGAAGCATTTATTGGATTTTAGTACTTTCATTGGAATTAGCATGTTACCATGAGAAAAAAAAAATACCCATAATACTGTTTATTTAACATTATAGTCAGTGATATTCCATTTAAGTTTTTAGAGTTTGGCCATAAATTCCTTCAAAAAAGACTGGCTGGAGAACAAACATAGCTTCTCACCTTCAGCTAACAAATAGGTCTTCGTAAAATTGATTTATTGTTGTTATTATTATTATTATTATTTATTTTGTACAAAATTAAGATAATTTTGAGAAACTGAGGAATAATAATGCGATATTCAATATATTCAATATATTCAATATTTTGTCTTAATACAAAAAATATAAAAAAATTAATACTAAATAATAATAATATACACTGTACAACTATACAGTGTTGTTTTGCATGGAAATAAGATTGGCTGAGAGGCCTGAGAAAACCCACACTATGTAGTTTTAAGAGTTTTTAGGCAAGAATGTAGTTGTTTAAACCTTCAAATTGGCAGTCGATTTATAAAGATATATTTATAAAGACTATTTGAAAATTTGCTGCAACTTTTTCAGAGGTGTGAGGTTTCTCTTTCATTGAATGAGAAAGTCTCACATGTGTTGAAGTACAGTATCACTTTGTCAGCTTCTGTAGCTTTTTTTCATGTCTGGAGAATTGTCTGCAGCTTAATACATAATACATTTAGATAAGACACAGTCAAATATGTATGTCGAAATTGTGTCTAGTGGCCCTTGCACCAGTCGGAAATTAACTTGATCGCAAAATCAATGATTGATCAAAATCAATCTGAAAGCTGTATTAAAACGATTGACGGGGCTAACCTGGCATGCGGACCATCAGGTGAAAAGACCTGTCATACAAGGTCAGTATGGTCTGTGTAGACATTCTGAAAAAGGCTAATTAAAAAAAAGTGTAATCTATATTTTTAAAGTATATGAAAGAACTGTTATTTAACCCCTAGTAATGTATTATGATCTGTCGCAGACCATGTATTATAGCACTATGACTCATGGCACTCATTTAAACTGCTGTAATTAACTGTCTCAAAGTATGTGATATCTACTATTGACACACATCCACTTTAGAGAATGGGCTTTTGAACTGATAAAATCCTCATCGGCATTGAATTTGCCTGTGGCTGTGTTTTCTAACTAGCTCTTTAGAAATTATCATTTAGGAATGCGTTTCAGAGGTGTAGCATCAGATTGTGAGAAAGGAGTGCTTAACAAAACAATAAACATCATAAACGTTGCACTCAGTGACTGGACGTGATGGCTCAGGGCTGTCTATGTGCTGAGATAATGTGCATGTCTGGCTTTGTAAAATAAAGATTGTGTGTATGTGTGCGGACATTTAGAGTTCATGTTACAAATGTTACATGTCTGCAGGCCTTTTTTCAGTCTGTACACTGCTGTTCAAATGTATGGGGTGTAAATTTTAATGGTTCATACACTGTACATTTTTGATAAATGCAGCTGTCTTCTTTCAAAAATCTTACAGACCTCCAACTGTTTTCAAAATTAATAATAAAAATAAATGTTTCTTGAGCCCTAAATCAGCATATTAATGATTTCTGAAGGATCATGTGACACTGAAGACCGAAGTAATGGCTGCTGAAAATTCAGCTTTGACATCACATGAATAAATCACATATTAAAATATGTGTGTGTGTGTTAGGGTTGTGACGGTGAGGAAATTTTCCCACCGGTTAATCGACGTGTGACAACACCGGTAATACCGGCATCACCGCGGGGGCGGGGCGTTCCCTCTTTTCCTCGCTTTCCTTCGCTTTTAAATAGCTTGTAAAAGCAGCGTGCACATTTTACTTTCACTTTCAAATAGCGGCAATTCGGAGTAAAGCAATTGTTCGTTTTTAGTTCGTTTGAATTTTCCCTCTTTTCCTCACTTTCCTTCGCTTTTAAATAGCTTAAAAGCGCCGTGCACATTTTACTTTCACTTTCGAATTAGCGGCAGTTAGGCGTCAATTGCTTGAATGCAACAACACAATACAACATCAAACTCACTTTAGCGTATGTTTAAAACATAGAACTTTTATTAACAAAACAAATAAAAATACACCATGCTATAGGGCAGGCAATCCCTAATATAAAATAACAAATAACTTACATAAAGTTTAAATACAAAACTGGAAACAAGTAAACTTGTATAATATATAACCAAATAAATAATAAACGTATAACGTTTATTAGCAAAACGAGTAAGAAAGCTTGGAGGCACGGCATACACCTTGATGTCAAATAAAATAAATAAATGACACAAAGTTTAAATAAAGTAAAATTCAGCAAACAATGTGGAACCAATTAAATAAGAAACGAATGTTTAAAAAAACTTCCAAAATCACTTAGATAAACGAGTCAACAGGCTTTTCAAAATCCAAAATATTGGCAAACAGGCGCTTTTGCATTTCGTTTCGAAACTAAATCATCCGCGATCGTCTTGTCTGTCTCACCTCACTCTT
>NW_015539872.1:311736-311903 GCF_001515605.1 Sinocyclocheilus anshuiensis
TTTAATTGTAGTGTCTGTTCTTTTACTGAACTAAATTATTTTTATTACTATAAAAAATCAAAACGACGGTGTGGGTCGGTGACGCGGTGGGCATGTAACATAACCGGTTTGCGGCTTAACACCGGTATCACCGTCAGCACCGTCTATCGCGGCAAGCCTAGTGTGTG
>NW_015539872.1:312457-322179 GCF_001515605.1 Sinocyclocheilus anshuiensis
TACAAGCCATAATTCATTCTGGCACTCTCACACACTTACATTCTCCTTACACATGCATACATTTGTACTCTCACACACTTACATTCTCCTTTCACATACATACATTTCAAGTCAAGTCAAGACTTGACTTGATAAAGCAGACTTGACATTTCTACTGTCGCACACTTACATTCTCCTTACACATGCATACATTTGTTCTCTCACACACACATATATTTTATTTTCACATACATGCATTTGTACTCTCACACACATGCATTTCTACTGTCACACACATACATTCTCCTTTCACATACATACATTTCTACTGTCACACACTTACATTCTCCATTCACATACAAACATTTCTACTCTCTCTCTCACACACATACATTCTCCTTACACATACATATATTTCTGCTTTCACACACGTACATTCTCCTTTTACATACATACATTTCTACCTTTTTTTGGTATCCATTACTTCCTGTTTAAGCAGGAAGTCACTCTCAGACCAGGAAATACATGTGCAAGACTTGCTCAGCTCTTCCTCACAATTTTACAATCATACATTCTCCTTTCACATACATGCATTTCTGCTTTCACACACATACATTCTCGTTTCACATACATACATACATTTCTACCCTTTTTTGGTATCCATTACTTCCTGTTTAAAGAGGAAGTCACTCTCCGACCAGGAAATACATGTGCAAGACTTGCTCAGCTCTTCCTCACAATTTTACAATGATGCTATTCAAAGTCATCCTGTTTTCTTTTCAAGTACATATTTTAAGTTTTTAATTTCAAAATATCATTATGTAACCTACGTGTTCTACAGATCTATGTACACGTGTTATGATACTGATTTTGATCGTATTGACAGGGCTCAATGCTAAGGACATTTTCTACTGGCCCGGTATGGCCAGTGGTTTAAATTTTTTACTTGCCCTGGCAAAATGTTTACAGGCCTTGCCACAATCAATCAATCAATAAATCAATAAATAAGACTTATTGTTTTCATTGTTGACTGTAACATTGTATTGTAATAAATGATAACCATTTTGCACAAATAAGTACAATAGTTCAAAGATAAAATTGAAATGAACCATGCTTTTTCAGGTCTTTCAGGTAGGTCTAACTCTATTCCAGTTAAGGATGCAATGATCAGAATTTGTCATGACCGATTCCAATTGCCGATTTCTTTTTTGTACAATCAAATGAGCCAATTCCCATACTCGTTGCCAATTTATTTAGTTTTTATTACTTTTATTTATTTTTTTTACATTTATTAAATGTTTATTTTGCTCTGTTACTGGCAAAACTAACCTTGAACAAACAAACAAACAAAAATATATGCTACATGAAGCAACTACACAAAACAAAAAGGCTGAATGAATATTTTATTATTACTCTTTATTATTATTAGTGTTTTATTACCTTAATTATATGTATGTCTGCACTATGACTGTAGGCTACTTTCTGTACTGGAAGCTCCTGACACCAAGACGAATTCCTTGTGTGTGTAAACACACTTGGCAATAAAGCTCGAAGGCAAAAGGAAAAAGAAAATGCCATCGAAACTTTTCTGAAGACGGTCAGCTCTCCTCAGAAATACATCCATATTAACCCCCACCCTAATTCCATAATTATGGTTTTCTTTCAGTATTTCGAGCATCGCAAACAATTATTTTTTTCTCCGCTTGCGCGACTATTCTCTCCTCTTTGTGTCCGTCTTCAGTGCATCTGTCTTACAGATAATATATCATAATGATCATTACGTTTGTGTTACCAAATTGCATCCTGTCAGGAATAACCTGCCTGCGCTATTTTTAACCTGGACGTTTTTGATTACTGTCAGTTTAAATGCTAGAAGTATTTCGAGCATCGCAAACAATTATTTTTTTCTCCGCTTGCGCGACTATTCTCTCCTCTTTGTGTCCGTCTTCAGTGCATCTGTCTTACAGATAATATATCATAATGATCATTACGTTTGTGTTACCAAATTGCATCCTGTCAGGAATAACCTGCCTGCGCTATTTTTAACCTGGTCGTTTTTGATTACTGTCAGTTAAATGCCGGCGTTGCCAGATATTGAAAAAGAAACAAAACAATCTAAAAATAAATAAACCGCTAATCTCCAAATCTTGAGTTATGGAAATAATAAAAATATATCATTGTCCCTAACTTGCAATCTCCCACTTTATTCACTACCTAAATTAAGTGAAAAAAAAAATCAATAGACGCTTATAATGCGTGTATCTGGCAACACGACTGAGGCTGAGCCGCGTCCTCAATCACAACTCGCTCAAGGGACGAAGCCATGTAACCTTTTCACGATGATAATATTTATTTATTTATTTTTTTTAAACCCACATAGCTTGCTGAAATACTTCTGCGGGCACCTCATCTACCTCAGCCATGCTGATCAGGACCTGTCCAGGTGACCCTATCCCTGATCGCGCCTGACCTGCCTTCCGTTTCCACTATACTCCTTCCATTTCCACTATACTCTCTCTCACACATACATACATTCTTCTCTTACATACACATATTTTCTTCAGACATACATACATTCTATATATACTGTATATCGTCACCTTGGAATTAAGGTTCTATCTGATATTTTTGTCAAAATTGAGTTATTCACATATTCATATTCTGTGACAACTTATTTACATTATGTGATGTTTCTTTTTTAAGTTGTGTACATTTTGGGACATTTTTTTAGAAAACTAAAAGGTTCTATCTACAAAGTCAAACTCTAACTTGGTTCTATAAGGTTCTATCTGCGTGAGCCAATCAGCACTTCGAATGCACACATGAGAACCAATCAGCATAAGCTTTCTTTGTCATGTCGCCAGACTGCGCCGCGATAGCGGAAGAGAGCGCAGAAAAACGCTAAATCAGTGAAGAGAAGACTAAATAATTTAACACAACGCGATGTTTATTAGAACCCTCATGATCGACTATTTTATTTATGATTTTGTCAATAACAGCAGCTCAAGTTCCAGGGAATTACAGTCTTTTTGTGTGTTTTGCTGTAGCTATTGCAGAGTTATTTTCAGTTAGACACCATGCTAGCCAGCAGCGCTATTAAGAGGATAGGTCCGGGTTTTGTAGTCTATTTGCTTTATTCCAGTCACGTCATTGTCATACGAGGGAAAGTTATGTATATATTAGGTTATGTTTTAACCTTGATCCATCCTGTGTACTTGTACTGAGCTGTATGTACTATGTAGCTATAAAGCTCTACGCTATGGCACACTGGATTAAAGCGTATACTACATTAAGTGAGATTAAATGTTAAATTTTGCATTGTTGGTAAAAACTGAGTTGTTGCATAGTTGAAGTAATTTAAATATTTTAAATGTGAAATATTTTAATTATATATAGTCAGTGAAACATTTTTCAATGTTTATTAAACTTTGTTAAACACCCTTGCTGAAGCATTGCCTGTTTTCTTGCAGTTTTTTTAGTCTTAAAAGGTCTTACAAGCCTTAAAAGTAAAAAAGTCAACAATTTACTTGATTGGGTCTTAATTACAACAGTAAACGTTAGCATGTTATTTCAGCCATACTGATGTCTAGAGAGAAAGCCATTTTACCTGCCTCACTTTCTGTGGAATAAAGTCCTGGTCGGATGTATTACAGTAGCTGCTTTCTGTCTACACAAAGGGAAACTTAAATGGTTCCTGCAATAATGTGTTAAATTACCCACCATATTCCTGCCTAAATTTAACATCTGCACTGGACAAAATATTTAGCACAGTTTTTCTGTAGTGCATATCTGATCAGGTGTATTTATGTAAAAGTTTCCAATATTAATACTTAATTTTCTTTTATATCATCTAATGCTCACTTAGTTTATCTTTTAAAAACACTAATATTTTTTTTCATACTGTACATTAAAATGTTGTAATGCCTAAATGAAATTGTAGCATTCGAAATGACTAATTCTAGGTGTGATATTTTTAATCTATTTAGGAAAAAAATAGTACATAATTTCAGTGTCTGCCATTTATAGGTTACCTAAAATAATTGGCGGCTTTTGTGTTAAATACTTTTTATTAATCGCATACATTAACACAAACTTTGTATCGTTTCATACGGTAAAATGTTGGTTGCTCAGTGCTGTTGTACTGTTAGACAGCTCTATTTAAAGAAAAAAAATATTATTCAGATTGCTTGGAATGCTCAGAGCCATGCAATTGGTTTATCCCTCTAATAGCACAAATATTGTAGAAATGGATGGGCCGTTTTGTTGCCTGCTAAAAACGTGTGATTATTTGAACACATTTCCAGTCGTTGTCCAAGTAAGAGTTTTACACCTCAATAAGTTTTATATTGTTTGTTTCTCTGTGATGTTAATTACCTTACACAAAATTCCAATGTTACGAAACACTGTACTGACGTGTTTGGAGTCTAATAACTGGCGGTTAATTGATGACTGAGTTACCATAAGAACAAGTCTTGTTTATGTGCAGTTTTGTATAAATTGTATGAAGTGTTTCTCTCACATTTTTAATTAAGGGAATGATATAAACACATTTCTCTTGCTAAATCTTGAAAGAGTTGCTTTGTAAAGCAAGGTTCCTCTCGACAGTAATATGCCTGGGATGAAAATAATGATGGCTGCTAACAACCATTCTGGCTAACTACCATTTCACAGTAATTATATAATAGCTCAGATTTTAAATTCTCTCTTAGACCCAAGGGTTCTACAGCAGGCTGCGTAAAAAGCCGATTGTCAGATTTTATTTTCAGAATGAGCACTGTTTATCAGGCATTAAACATAGCTGAATTAAAAGGAAGAATTAGCTTTTATGTATCTTACTATAGTTACACAGAATTAATCAAAGTGTCAGAAGGATGGGGTGGAACAGATATTACACATCAGTTCCAGCACTAATTGAATGAGTCTGTGACGTCTGGCAGCAACGAACAAGAAAAAAAAGATTAATTTAAAATATGAAATAAATGCCATAAAAAACATTAAATGTAACTTTCTCATGCATGTCCACACATTGTTACAACACTAATTTTATGTTTTAAAACAAATTATAAATAAACTGTTTGTGTTTCTTGAAAATTATTGCTTCAGTTAATTTTTTGCCAGATAGAACCTTATAATTCCAAGCGAAAAGTTTTTTTTTTTTTAATTAGAAGGTTCTATCTGCATTTGACCCATTCCAGAAATCCCCATTTAGAAATTTGAGAGGATTTTGATATTGTACATTTAGAATACATTTAGGGCTGGCAGCAATGTCTTTCTTCCTGTAATCAGTTTAGCGAGTCTGTGTTCGAGACTGTGCGGTGCCACCGTTTGGCTCAGATGCTTTTTGAGCTGCTTCAGGAGAAGATGCTGCCTAATTCTTTACCCCAATGTAAAAGATGATCCAGCGTCTGCTGATTTATATCAGTGTCTATGTTCCAGTGGAAGCACATTATTACAGTGATACAAAATGCTAAGATAAAAGGCAAGCGTAGTGCTGTGATACAGAGATGATATCAGATGTTATTACACGGCTCTGTGGAATACTTGATTCTGATTGGTCAGTCGCGACATTCCGAGGTATGCTATCACTCGATAACAAAAACTCGATTCAAAATGGTGTACAATTATTTAATTATATCATCCTGGTATCGTGGACTCGCTCTCATTTCATACAAACGCAGCTGCTGCCATTTTGCTACGATTGTTTTGTACGCTGTAATGGATTATAAGAGAACTAACAAACTGGTAAGGTTTTAAAACATTTTCGTCTTAATTCTTTTATTGCCTTAATTATTTTTGTGGTGAAATGTTGTGTAATAAGTGGTTTGACTTCACCGTTTCCCTTAAATGTCCGTCTTGTTTGAATTTGCCGCTTGCTCGCAACTGCTGTCTTCACGGAAGCTTTGCGTTCAAATATTTCAACTCAAATCAATATTTCGCATCTAATTATTTACTTATGTGGCAAGTAGCCGTGTAATAAGCGGGATAATGTACATCCAGCCGGTTGTTATCTCAGAATAAACAATCCTGATCACCCTGTTGGGGTTTATTCAGAGATAAAAACCGGCTGGATGTACATTATCCCTTACGTAATACCCTGGTCCGGAATAGGGATATGCTCAACTACAAATTTACAAAATCCTGTATAATTAGGGTCTATCTAGTCTTGCGTAGCCAGTCTTTAAGAATGATGACACAAGGTCTCAACTCCATAGCAGCTTTCATTGATCAAGGACCGCCCAATAGGCCATCTGATTATCATGTAAAGCTTTCGATAACCATTCGTTTCGCTCAGCGTCCTGTTTAGGGGTGTGCAAATGTAAATACATTGTCCCTACAATAACAGACCAGCATGCAGGCAATAAATCATTAATTCAAGGACATCGTATTCAGAGTCTATGCAATGAACTTCACATACTTTTGAAAATCTGCCATTAAGATGATCCTGAGCGCTCACAACTACCTAAATGTCTATAGCCTGCCGAAAATATCAGAGTAATTTTCTTTAAAAATATTTGTCAGGACTTTGAATTTATTAGAAAACTGATGCGTTGAAGGTTATAGAGCAGGTTTTTGTGTTCTGACAGTTACTAGACAGCTCTAGATAAAGCAGTCGATCTTACTAATCAATTAGATGATTTTGCAGGGACTTGTCGACCACCTTTCCCATCCCTAGTGCTAAATGATTACCATATGGTAATCATGATATTTGCAAAGAATATTAGGGTATTACCATGTGCAAAAACCACGTTGCACTACCATTCAAAACTTCGAGATCTGTACGATTTTTTTTTTTACTTTTATTGAGCAATGATGCATTAAAAATACATTTATAATGTTACAACAGATTTCTCTTTCAAATAGGTATTTTGAACTTTCACAGTTTCTACAAATTATTAAGCAGCACAACTGTTTTCAACACTGGTAATAAGAAATGTTTCTTGAGCAGCAAATCGGCATATTTGAATGATTTTTGAAGGATCATGTAACACTGAAGACTGGACTACATTTCAGCTTGTCATCAGAGGAATAAATTACATTTTAACATGTATTAAAATATAATGCAGTTATTTATAATCATATTTCATAATATTACAGTTTCTTTCTGTATATTTGATCAAATAAATGCAGCCTTGATGAGCTCCTACAAAAATAATTACAAATATTAAACTCCAAACTTTTAAACAGTAATGTACATGAATGAATGAATGAATCAGTCAATCAATCAATAAATGGTATTACAATGGCACCATGAAGACCAGTTGTCATGTGAAGGGCAGTGTGGTTTGCTATCAGTAGCTACACGTTGGTATGTGCTGTTTTTTTTCTTCTCACTTTCACTTTCGCTTTCGCTTTCGAAATCGATCACGTTCAGCAGGGAGGGGACAGGAGGGGGAGACGAGACACAGTAACTAGCCCCATTGGCACCAGCCCTGCTTCAGTGTCCATTTTCCAGACACTGTGTGCCATGTTGAAACCAGAGTTTGCGTTAGACTTTAACATTCGTAAATGTCGTAAAAATTCCATCATAATCTATTATTACCCGTCATTTTAATTTTCATATTTTAATTATAATAACACATTTAATTGCTTTTTAATTTTGTTCATATTTTAATTTTTAATAATGAACCTTCAGGACAAGCATATAGGCTTATGCATTTATTTATTTGTGAAGAGAACAGATGAACAGAGACTGTGCTTCACTTGTGTTCAACACCACACCCTGCAGTGATAGCAGAGGCCACTAAAAACAACAAAATATGCTAGGGCTGAGAAAAAAAAAAAGATTTCTCTATTTTAATATATTCTCATTTTTATGAACCAAAATCGATTTTTAAATCCCAATCGATGCTGTTTTCAGTTGATGAATGAGCAGTACATATAGTGCACCTCCAATCCAATAAATCGCAATAGGCTAAGTTTTGTGCGTTGTTAATCTCAATATGAAACAAAGTTTCAGATTTCAAATTCCGTCCATTATATTAGGAAACTCAAGCAATAAATACCGTTTTGGCTCTCTTTAATGTGGCGTGAGAGATCGATGTAGCGCCTCGGATCAAGCGAAGCGGCAGCACAAAGTTTAAGTGAACTGATCATCTTTTTCGCTTTACTACTATTGGGTACCCGCCTGTGCGTAATCAAACGCATAGCAAAAGACTGGTGACAGTTTTATTTTTGTTTTGGAGGCTGATGATCCCGCACTCTGCTGCCTCACTGGAGCGCACTCGCCAACAACTGGACAGGGGTGGGAATTACAGTTACAAGTTACAATAGATCACCCTCAGTGTAATCTGTCAAAGTGACGGACGGCCTTCAGAATTTTCCGTCACTGCTAAAAAAAATTCCAGAAATGACAGAATATGTTCGGTTAACGCGACCTCTGTTTGAGACCGAGCACATTTTGTGCATTTTTTTTTTCCTCACCAAATACCACCCTCCTGCCCAACACACACACACACACACACACACACACACACACACACACACACACACACGCAACTCAACAACCTTGTTTTTCATGTTTGGGGCTCCAGGCCAAATCCCCAGTGTGCAGCAGTACGTTTCAGAGAGCAGATAACATAAAACTCAAAGAAGGTTCTAGAAACCAGACCCAGCAGAAAGAGGGGGAGCAAGAAAGTGGGAAGATGTAGCATGGGGACTGGCCCTTTCATGTCTGTGAGCTGTCACTATGCTCTGTAGGAGAAAGATAGAGCGGCAAAACAGTAGAAAACCACAACAAAGATACAGTTCACAGTGGATGGAGTCAAGAGCTTGGATGTGTGATGTCGTATTTGTGTTCTTGCAGCTCTTTATAACACTACACAGCTGTTTTATGGCTATAAATGGTGTATATTCTTAAGCAGTGTGTGTTCTTGTGCCTTTAAATTATTTTATTAACATACAGTGAAAGTCGTTCTTTGTGCCCTGGATGTGCATGTGTGTTTATACTTGCCAGGAAAAGCTGTGTTTGAAACGCAAAAGCTTGTGTATTGTGTCTGTGCATGTCTTTGTAGTTAAACTTCTGTCTTGGCTCAGATAATGACTCTTATGGATGTTATAGATGAGCAGACATTGGCACTCACCCGAGTAGCTGTGCTGTTGCTGGGTTAGTGCATCCAACTCTCTCTTTCTCTGTCTTCAGCTAGTTTACATGGATTATTGGGGCTGTGACATTCTACATAGTGCCACATCTGTATTAAAAAAAAACAAAGGAAGTGAAGTTCAATATCAAATTGATATAGGTTTTGTATATATTATTGTACTTGACAGGAGAGTACACAGGACAGGAAATTAACCTTTGCAGGAAAATAACTTTTGCAGGAAATTAACTTTGTATATACGGTATGCCCTACATGTATATGGTATGCACTATATCATAGACACCTGAAAATAATTGATTTTTTCTGATATGTATATATATTATTTTACTATTATAATTTATTTCTATTTATATATATATATATTATTGCTGTCAAATGATTAATCGTGATTAATCACATCCAAAATAAAAGTTTTTGTTTACATAATATATGTGTGTGTGCTATGCATATTTATTATGTATATATAAATACACATACATACAGTATATATTTTGAAAATATTTACATGTATTTACTTGTATAAATTTATATTCATATTATATATAAATAAATGTATGTGTGTATTTATATATACATAATACATATTCACAGTACACACACATTTATTATGTAAACAAAAACTTTTATTTTGGATGCAATTAATCG
>NW_015539872.1:322259-322557 GCF_001515605.1 Sinocyclocheilus anshuiensis
CACACTGTGCTCCAGTTTTTTTTTTTTTTTTACGGGATGCTTATTCCAGATCGGCCCTTGAACAAACCAGTTAGATTTCTAATGGTGCAGACCATTAAGGTTACTTTAAAGAGAGTTAACCTCCAGTTGCTACCAACAACACAAAAACCCAAACAATTCATCATAAGCAGGCAATGAGGATAACTTAACCTCAGTTCTGATACCATCAGGACCCAAGAAGTGCTCCTTTCACAAGGAGATGAATAGGATGAAGATGAAGAGTGAAATAGAAGAAAAAGGAAAGGGTGCTGGGAATTCC
>NW_015539872.1:322774-323058 GCF_001515605.1 Sinocyclocheilus anshuiensis
TGCTGTCAAACGATTAATCGCGATTAATCGCATCCAAATTAAAAGGTTTTGTTTACATAATATATGCGTGTATGTATTGTGTATATTTATTATGTATATATAAATACACATACATACAGTATATATTTTGAAAATATTTACATGTATTTACTTGTATAAATTTATATTCATATTATATATAAATAAATGTATGTGTGTATTTATATATACATAATACATATTCACAGTACACACACATTTATTATGTAAACAAAAACTTTTATTTTGGATGCAATTAATCGCGA
>NW_015539872.1:323246-332720 GCF_001515605.1 Sinocyclocheilus anshuiensis
GAATTTCTGCTGCAACATGATCAGGTTGATGGAGGTCGATGATAATGGCTGAAGACAGGTTGGGTTCATCCTTGCCTTTAAGGCCCACAGCACAGCGATTAACAGTCAAACACATGCATGCTCAGCCGGATAATCTGAGAGCTGCTGCTGAATGATAAATACAGGCTGGGCTCCGGCTGAGTGAGCGGCAGGGTCAGACGCAACAGCAACGTTTAGATATTGTATTAAAACTTGCCCTATGAGACTGTACTAATTCCAAAGAGCCCGACCTTCAGGGAATTACGAGAACGGTCATCGGCTTCATTCACACAGCAGCAGCAGTCAGCCGGCCCGGTTGGGAGAACTAAAATGAGTAATGAGTATGAAAGGAAATGACAAACACATTATATTACTCTTATATTCTGCACGTTTTCAGACATTACAAATGGATTTTGAGAGTGAGTTAAGCTGATGTGTGCTGTATGAACAGAATGGCAACTGACAGTGTCATGTCATTGATATACGTATGGAATAGGTACGTGCTTCCTGGGTTATTCTTTTGCTGTCAGTCACTGATGTATAAGGCCTGTCAGCCTCTCTTAGGTTATGAAAAATGGAAATCTCATAAATCTATATATATATCCCTCTGGACCACAAAACCAGTCATAAGTAGCACAGGGATATTTGTAGCAATAGCCAATAATACTGTATGGGTCAAAATTATAGATTTTTTTCTATGCCAAAAATCATTAGGATATTAAGTAAAGATCATGTTCCGTGAATATATTTTGTAAATTTCCTACCGTAAATATATCAAAACTGAATTTTTGATTAGTAATATGCATTGCTAAGAACTTCATTTGGACAACTTTATAGGTGATTTTCCCAATTTTTCTTTTTTTTTGCACCTTCTGATTATAAATTGTCAAATAGTTGTATCTCAGCCAAATATTGTCCTATCCTATCCAAACCATACATAAATGGAAAGCTTATTTATTCAGCTTTCAGATGGTGTATAAATCTCAATTTCAAAAAATTGACCCTTATGATTTTGTGATCCAGGTTCACATATACTGTATATATATATATATATATATATTTGGTTTTCAGTCCCAAACACTAACTGTGTATATGTAGCCAATGTGGTGTGTGGGATAAAGAAGAACATGGCTGTCTTTCATTGTTTTTAACAATGTTTTATGATGATATTTTTGGTGTGACTCAAGTGCACCACCTGTTAAACTGCAAATAGCTTTTGTGTTACAAGAGAGGTTATGTGAAAGAGGATTGACCACGTCTCTCTCTATCTCTCCTTCCTCCCCTCCAATTCCTTCATAACCCTCTATAGCGGCAGATGGTGAGGATCCGACTTCAGCAGGTGGGATATATCTAGATATGGTAATTGTTGTGCTCCCCTCATTTGGCTCCTGTATCTCTCTTTATTGCACTTCCTTCTACTGTTGTCAGTTTTGGCATGTGTGACCTTCCCTGCATGAAATTCACACGTCTGTTTCAGAGCTCTTCCCTTACCCGTTTCTTCACACCTTCTCAAGATCTCCTCTGATGTCACATCGTTCTTGCTGTGTTATTCTGTCTTCTCACCATGACGGTGATGCATAGAGCATCTCAAAACCTGCTGCAGAAACCTCCCTGCTTATCACGCAGTCTCTTTTCAAATGCTGCTATTCTGATCGCTCGCTTGCAATCGAATTTGGTTGCCGCCACTGTTGATGTATTTTCTCACTTTTTATCAATTTTGATAGTTTTGCACATTTGCCACTGTGCATACACATTTGCGCACACACATATATTCCAATAATATAAGGCGTTTGTTTTTCTCCACCTCCTCTCGATCTCCTTGGCTCCTCAGTATCACACCCATTGATCCCTCTCAGCGCGCATGGTCAGCACTCACTCTCAAGCCCACTGATCTCTGTGAGCGGAGCTGCTTTGAAGAGCGCTCAGACTCTTCTCTCCTGCCTCGTTGTTTTATCGGGTTCCAAGCTTTCAGTAAAACGCTCCAGCCCTTCTGTCTTCACGTTCACGGGTGTTCCTCTCATTGTGAACAAGATGCACATCTGTTGCTGTCTGTCACCATAAACCATTTCAAATGGACTTTTGTGTAAATTTAGATTTTTATGAGGTAGATCAATAATCATGATTTAGATCCTCTTTTATAGCTGTTAAGGTGCGAACACATTTTCCATTATTCAGCAAAATCTGGAGAGAAAATCTAATCATCAATAGGAATCTACACAGTCGGAAATTTCACATAAGATTTTCCAAAGCAGATTTTCCATCAAATGAATGTTGGTCGCGTGAATTTGCCTTGTTGACCAACATAAAGCTGTTTGGTTTGAAAGGGACTTTAGATTTTATTTTCATCTGACAACAATGGTATATACCAAGTTCTGTTTATTTAAAGAGTTATTGCTCTCAAAAATGAAAATGATTATGACAATTTTTTAATTCTGTTCCAAACCTGTATGACTATTTCTTCTGTGGAACATTAGATATCTTGCAAAAACTGAGTGTCTATACAATTCCTTATTCCATTCACATTTCTATGAGAAGGCCTTCTCCTCTACCTCAAACAGACTCTGTGGTTACTTAAATGCTTTTTCTCTAATAACAACATATACCATATGTAACCATACACACACACACACACACACACACACACACACATCCTACTTATATACACAAACACACATACACTGACCCTGGACCACAAAACCAGTCTTGAATCGCTGGGGTATATTTGTAGCAATAGCCAAAAATACATTGTATGGGTCAAAATTATAGATTTTTCTTTTATGCCAAAAATCATTAAGATATTAAGTAATATCCATCATGAAGTAATGTTACATGGATATATTTTGTCAATTTCCTACTGTAAATATATTAAAACTTGATTTTTGATTAGCAATATGCATTGCTAAGAATTCATTTGGACAACTTTAAAGGCGATTTTCTCAAAAAAATGGACCCTTTTGGGTTTTGTGGTCCAGGGTGAAAAATGATATTGTTTATCCCCTAACCCAACCCAACCCTAACCCTAAACCTACCCCTTACAGAAAACCTGTTTGCATTGTTACACTTTCAGATAAACATAATTGACTATTTTTTATATATTTTTTCCCCTTTTGGGAGGACCGCTGGCCGGTCCCCACAATGTAAAAAATTTCAGGATTTACTATCCTTGTGGGGACATTTGGTCCCCACAATGTAGCATAAAGTACACACACACACACACACACACACACACACTGGGAAATACTGTTATAAATAAATAAAAGGAAAATGTGCACCCAAAGAAAGATATCTTCACTGAGAAAAAAAAGGCTTTTGTAATTATGTTGTCAATCTGACTTTCTTAAATATGTTTTGACAGATTCGAAGAGTGTGCATGCATCTTCATTTGAGTCTCTGCAAGTGGACCACAATCAGAAAATAAATCCACAGAGCGGATGAACTTTAGATTGTTATTTGGTATAGTTTTGATGGGTTTCAGCTCTAAAGCTCACATATAATCTGGCATTATTTTAGATTATTTTATTTTCCACAATCCACAAGGGTTAGAGCAATGACCTCAGTGGGTTCTTTTGGCCTGGAGCATTTGCAGCATTGATTTGAGATTTTAAACCTAGAATTATGACCTATTGAAGCCTAAATTATATATTTTATGGTGTTGGTCCATGAAGAAATGTTCCTTCATGAGTGTGTGTGTGTGTGTGTGTGTGTGCATCATCATTGGTTTCATTGGTATACAAATACTGTTATAAATAAATAAAAGGAAAATGTGCACCCAAAGAAAGATATCTTCACTGAGAAAAAAAAGGCTTTTGTAATTATGTTGTCAATCTGACTTTCTTAAATATGTTTTGACAGATTCGAAGAGTGTGCATGCATCTTCATTTGAGTCTCTGCAAGTGGACCACAATCAGAAAATAAATCCACAGAGCGGATGAACTTTAGATTGTTATTTGGTATAGTTTTGATGGGTTTCAGCTCTAAAGCTCACATATAATCTGGCATTATTTTAGATTATTTTATTTTCCACAATCCACAAGGGTTAGAGCAATGACCTCAGTGGGTTCTTTTGGCCTGGAGCATTTGCAGCATTGATTTGAGATTTTAAACCTAGAATTATGACCTATTGAAGCCTAAATTATATATTTTATGGTGTTGGTCCATGAAGAAATGTTCCTTCATGAGTGTGTGTGTGTGTGTGTGTGTGCATCATCATTGGATTCATTGGTATACAGTATGTGCGGTGTGACACTTGAATCAGTAGCTCCTGCAGTATACTGTTCAGTCAAGACCCCCAGACTGTCAGCTTAATAGCATGGTACATGTTTGATATAATTATATAGATTAAATGAGATCAAAAACACTATTATATAGGTAATCATCCCACCCCCAACCCGCAAATGCATTCATTCCTATTACAGCACCCTTATCAAAAGTTTGAGCCAAGTTTGAGAGCAAGAGGTAAATGGGAAGCAGATTTATTTTGGTAGTTTGTGATTGTCCCCTCATGTCTTTTTACTGTATAAACTCTAAGTTGCCATTGAGGCAGAGATCACAGACAATACTGGCTCATTTTTGTGCTTCAAGGGGAGCAAAATAAGCTCTTCAGACTGTATGTCCCACTGTACTTTTATACTCAAGCAAAATGCAAGAGCTATAATTGGTCAAATGAAAGATGACACTCAGTATTTTCAGAAGTTAAAACATAATCTGAATTGCATCTCCTCCTAGTTTTGCATTATTGGATCAGAACCTTTCTCTTTCATTTCTTAACTGTGTCACTGTGCTTTTCTCTATTCTTTGTTCAATTATGGATTTGATATGTACATTTTAAATGCAGCTGGAGAACATTCATTGTAGCCCATTGGGCCCTTATTAGTGTAGTTGCTATGGATGAGTGTGTAGCATGAATAATACACTTTCTTCTTCCTCCTGGGGAGTTTGAGTGATGGAGTGGGTAACTGTAGCGAACATTAGTATGCCATTATATAACTAAAGGTGGGACTGAGTTCACTGGCCAATATTATGACCCCTCCATCAGACACTGACATGCTAAAAGCCCTCTTTTTTAAATGCCCTGCCTTTGGCCCGAGCACCATTTTTGTAATCCGAGAAACATTATTTCAATTATTTCTCTGCATTGCGTTTCAACTTTGAAATGGAAAGAGGTGGCTTCTGTTCTCATGCGGGTCCTGCTATACCTGGTAATTGTTAGGATCAAACGGCTGGCAATCATTTGAAGGCTTTACTTTAAACATGGCCTTTGGAAAGGCTCAGCATGTACAAGCTCATAATAAAGACAAGCAGGTTACCAGCACAGCGTTTGCCATATGTTCTAAAAGAAAAAAAAAAAAGACTGGAGAACATTTGACAGACGTGTTAATCTGTATTATAAAACATGCATAAACATTTCTACCTAAAAATAAACACATTAGCTGACTCTTGAAAACTCTTTTATTTTGAATAAAAAGCATACACAGCAGGTAACTAATGGGGAAGGAAGGACTTTTACATTTACCTTTCATCTTAAAATTAGCTTTATTTGTGCTTGTGAGAACACAAACAAATTTTTTCAACTTCTCAGTGTAATGAACATAATGAACATAGCTTAATCTTATGTCTTGTTATCTTATCTTCAAAAAATTTATATACAATCAAGTAAATCAATATATACTAAATAGCAAATCTCAACTGCATGATTGCTTGTATTGTTGCAAAATGTAAACTATATTATTGCCAAACTCTAATCTGCTAAATGAGATTAGAAGGCATAAAGATATTAAGATATTATAAACATTATCATCATTATTTTCTGCAAAGCTGCTTTGAAACAGTGTATTGTGAAATATCTATACAAATAATCTTGACTCGACTTATCTGACTTGTTTATTCATGAGTTGCGATATTCCTTCAGAAATGCAATTACGTCTTGCTAAAGGATTACAAAATAAGCACCCAAATCGGTTGGTCTATCCAAAGTAAACTGTTGCAGGAGTTTTCATTTGGCCATATCTGTTCTTATCAGCCCTGCATTCTTGGATGGATGTGAATTGACAGGAGAGAATCTCTAGGCTGTTCTTCTCCTGCCAGACTGCTATCATGGTGACATTTCCATGGCATTTTCTGCCTTCCTTTTACACCCTCACCTTCCATATCAGAAAGACTTTCCAAGGTGAGCTTGAAGTTACTTCGGCTGCCCTAAGGGATTTCACTCCCTTGGCGGAGAGCTGGATGGCCACAGGGTTATTTATTTTGCCTCTGTTCTGTTTTTACATTAACTCGTTGTTGCATCTGTTCAGTTTAGTCAGCATGTCTTGTCATATAGCGTGCATGGCGGGATTTAGAGACATGGCAGACGGCTCTAAAAGCCAGTGCTTTTCACTGCCAGCCACAGTTCTTAGTGGGAGAGGCGAGTGTACTGGGCAGGAGGCAGTGAACTGGTAGGAGGCTGATACTGCACTCCCCGTAAAGAATGAAGACAGAATTAGGCCACGTACGAGTTGTGTAAGCTCTTACCCTGCAAACTCTGCGAGATGAACATCTCTTTTAATGTGCCTGCATAGCATTAATGCGAATGTGTGCTCTAAATTACAGCATGTTGACACTGCTTCCCACTCTGAGGGCAGGTGAAATGTGTTCATTCAACTTTTGATGTTTAAAGACACATGCAACGTAGTGTCTTGTTACCCAAAGTATCAGTACATGTTCCTTTTTTTATTATTGGAGCATAGTGGGATTTGTCTGTCTGTCTGTCATCTGTCTGCCTGCCGTTCTTTGTTCTGTGCTTCTAATGTTTTATCATTCTATATATCTAGCATTCTCTTTGTAGCCATTAAACTTTTTTTTTTTCCCCCTTGTTGTTCAAACAAGGCTTTGTAAAGCCACTTGATTGTTGCTTGTTTAATAGAAAAGTTACATTCATATGAATTTATTTGAATTTCAGTTAATTTAATTTAGACTTTATTGCATTTAAATCCGAATAGCATATCGGAATCCTAATTTCTAAATGTAAATTCACGTTTTAAATAGTTATTTTAAAGGAATTCTCAATTCAATTCTGAATGGTGTGTAGCCTTGCAACATACTTTGCAGTTGAAAGGTGAAAAGCATAAAACTAGAGAAAGTTTTGTAATCTTGTTTAATTTCAATACATTATAATTCCTTACATATTATACATCATAACACATGGTGTCAAAAGCTGAATTGATAATCTCAGAAGATCTTAGTATTTGGTTTGTCCTCCTGCTTTAATGACAGCAGCACTTCAGCTGTCTGAAATGAATTAGAAATTAGTGTTTTAGTATTATTCAAATATTTTTTCAAAGAGTATGCAGCATGAAGGTATACAGTATGAAAGTAGGGATGTAACGATATTATCAATATCGTGATATCACGATAGCAAAACTGTCTCGATATTATCATGGTCACATGACGATATGAAACAATAGGTCTTCCGGGCAAAAAGTGTAGTTTTTAAAATATATTTAAAATTCTTATTCTAACATAAAAGGTCTTTAAAGTTATGTTTTGGGCCATTATGCTTTGGCACAGTATCTGTCAAACGAACTAAAACCGAAAGCAAATGGCTTAATCCCTTCATCAAGTCTGTTTTCGCTGCGCGTTTCAAAGCGAAGCGAGCATTTCGTTCAGGTGATCAGCTCATGATCCGGTATTTTCTGCGCCTCAGAACAGCTCAGTTCACAGTGAATGCACTGAACTCATTTATTGCACATGCTGTGAGTTTAGTGCGCATTTGGGAATGCAACAGCCACCAGTTAGGCTTTATTTTCGCGGCAGATGATTACAGCATTTCACTAGATTTGTAGTGAGATGCATTTTTGTAAGCATGTTTTCCCTGAAGCTGGTGATTTCATGTAAAATAAAAGCTCTACTACCGTTTCCGTCAAAATAAATGCTTAAACATGCAGTATAAATTGCTGACAGATAGCAGTTTGAATGAGTAACGTTACTGCAGTCCAAATTCAAAATATCTCTTTCAAGTGTAGAAATTAGGAAAGAAGTATTGTAATTTCCTTACTGTAGTGTAAAGCAAAAATAATATACCTATGAAATATTAATTTTCATTTATTTTACAGTGCAATTGTTTTACAATATATGGCTATTACTGTCATTGTTGTTGTTGTTATTATTATTATTACTATATTCTAATTTGTTTGGCTTCCTAAAACACCAGAATTAGGCATGGCCGGTATGAGATTAATCAGAACATAAATAAATTATTTTCTGTAAAAAAAAAATCCCTATAAATGAAAAAAAATGCAGTCTAAATAGTATTTATTTCAACACTGAAACAAACGTCTTGATCGGGGGTGAAAGAGGGAGAAAACCGAAGATGACACAGATATATAGTAACGGTATAACGGAAAATTTTAGTGGTTTTGAAACCATGACTTTTCCAAACCGCGGTATACTTTGAAACCGGTTATCGTCCCATGCCTAGTGTGAATGTAATTTAGACTGAGACAGTATCACAAATAAAAAGAGGGTTGAGTCCTCTTTAAAGTTCAGGTACAAGTCAATTCACTGACTTCTTTCTCATTTAAGTTTTCTTAGTTAAGAACATGGGTTGGAGCTCTTAATTTTGAACTCTCAAAGTGCATTAGTTTTTTATTAACAGAAACGGGGAGTATTGATCTATTAAATTAAATGAAATTAAATTAATTGAAATACTTTTAAGGCATCCTGCAGCCCTCTTGGAAGTTTGCTGAGGCTCTGTAGTGGGGCCCTGGCCCCTGGTTATGAACCACGGACTCCTTGCTTACTGTTTAGCTCCATTGTTGTTTTTAGAATCTTTATTACCACACATCCAGGTTTAATGGGTGGTTGTGATGTGATGGTACTGGCTTATATCATTAATATTAATTAGGTTGTGCCTGTCCTGTGCAGATATGCTTCAGTTGAATGGTCTTCAGGATGTACCACACTAACGGGCCCAACACTTAAGTTGGACCAAAAACCAAATATTGATTGACTATTTTCAGGGCTCGCAAAATCGCTAGCCCGACGTCCCGGGGCTATTGTGTTTTCCAGTCGGGCTACCAAAATGGATCACCGCCCTGCCTGACGGGCTATCTTGAATAGTGATATAAAATTCCTAACTTGATTTGCGTTTTGTACTAGCTTGTAGGGGTGAAACAGATCGTAGTTGATCATTTGCACTTGTTTCTAAGTCTTGCCGATTTAAACATTCAAACGTTTTAAAACATTTGCGCGCATTCGGAGCTAGCACACTCTTTCAAAGCACGCACAGAGAGCCGCGTTTCAGACAATGCACGTACACAGAATTGATTCCTCTTTCGCGTATCCTTGCATCTGAATGAACACATACACACAATTATCTCAAAATAACTGTCTCGGCAAGTATTCTCGTAAACACAGTCGGTTATGTCTTAAGTGAACGTAAACAGTGGAGAAAGAAATCTCAAGTGCATCATTATATTG
>NW_015539872.1:332948-339248 GCF_001515605.1 Sinocyclocheilus anshuiensis
AAATAGTATTTATTTCAACACTGAAACAAACGTCTTGATCGGGGGTGAAAGAGGGAGAAAACCGAAGATGACACAGATATATAGTTTATGTTCGACTTGGAAGTATTTATTTAGCGATCGGCGCTAAAACGTCATCTGTACGGAACATCATTGTGTACGGAACATGGTTAGTCTACGTTACCCAAAAAATTCCCATACGACACACTTCGTCTTTTTCGATGGGGGAAAAAGTTCCAGGGATTCATCTCCTTCGGCCATCCTACACACAGGTGACTCCGCTCGCACCAACCGGAGGGGGAGTGGTCGTGTGACTCGCTACGCTCTTCGCTGCACACAACTGAGGGAGTCCTGCACTTTCCGTCTTTGACAACACGTAAAAAAACTGCGCATACCGCAGTAACGGTATAACGGAAAATTTTAGTGGTTTTGAAACCATGACTTTTCCAAACCGCGGTATACTTTGAAACCGGTTATCGTCCCATGCCTAGTGTGAATGTAATTTAGACTGAGACAGTATCACAAATAAAAAGAGGGTTGAGTCCTCTTTAAAGTTCAGGTACAAGTCAATTCACTGACTTCTTTCTCATTTAAGTTTTCTTAGTTAAGAACATGGGTTGGAGCTCTTAATTTTGAACTCTCAAAGTGCATTAGATAGAACAATTTAACTTTAAAATGTACCCATTTTTAAAAAATGTTTTCCAATTCTTCATTTGACATTTTAAATATCGCAATGAATATCGTATTGGGGACTTCATATTGTGATATTATCGTATCGTGAGATTTTGATATTGTTACATCCCTTTATGAAAGAAAACACATTTGTGTAAAGCTAAAAGCATAATTTCAGATGAACCAATGAGCATCTTGTGCTTCGATAGAAACAAGAACATCTGATTGTCTGTACAAAGTGTCATCAAAAAAATTATATAAAAAATGTAATGTCATAGATTTGATTAGTGATTTGTAAATAGTACAGACTTTTGTATTTAAACTTGATTTTATTTTGGAACATATTTTTTTTAAGTTTAAGCTTTATTTTCAAGCTTAAATGGAACATCTCAGTTTTTCAATGTGTGCTCAGTCTGCTGGACCTCACTCTTTAATGAATACCTGGCTATAGTGGAAATATAAGTATTCTGCAGTCCCCCAGACTCTCAAGATACATACAGGTCATGTGCACATGACCTCACTGTTGCTCTGCGCTGGTGCTGTGCTTGATTTTACCTTACAGGAGGTCTGATTTGAGCTACAGCTGCCCGCTTGCTCACCTCCCTACCTCCCAAACGCTCAGCCCAATCTGCTCATGATAACTCAGACACCGAGAGGCTGTCTGAGCCCCTCTCACCTCCATCACCTTCATCACCTTCATCACCTTCACCTGGAGATCATTTGAGCGAGCAGTAATTAAAACACCTACATTACTTCCTCTGCATGCCAAGGTACAATTATCCAGTGGGCTGTTTGTTATATATGATGCTCTATAGATGGTGCGGTGTGTAATTATCATGGACAGATTGCTTTATTTAGAGACTGCTTTATTTGCATGGACTTCGCAAAAGTCAAATATAGGTGATCCAATCGATGGCTAAAAGGTTTGTTCAATGAAAACCCGCAAAGGTTCATACGCCAAAGCTCTAATTATTATAATCCAACCAAGTGATCACCATATCTCCATATTAATGCGTTACGATTTCCATACCATCCAAGTGACATTACCCACAATCTGCATAAATGAATACATTAGCGAGTGTAACGCATTTGGGCTGCTTACCTGTCTCACTTCAATGGTGTTTGAGTTGATTCGTATAAGCGAGAGACTAAAATGAATTCACTTTGGGGAATTTAGTAGGGAGCGTCCATCAGAGAGTGATTCATTGCACAGGAAACATCGGACGATTTGCTGTGTTTAACCGCTGCTGAGGTTTTACTATGCTGCATTGGAACCAGGCTCTTCTGATAGATTGGCTTCCATTGTGACTTGTCGGAAAATCGGGATGCGTGCGCCAGGCAACATCAATTACTTTCCTGCCACAATCACGAGCCGCCCAACAACGGCTGACATTCTTGTTGATCCCCCTGACTTGCGCCACAAAAGGGAACAGCACAGAGGACAAAGCTTTGTTTCATCGGCCACAATGCCTGGTGATGTCTCTCAGGAACGTGTGCAAATGTGGCATACGCCCCCCACCCTCCTTCCTTCCTTTCTCTCGCTCCCTTTTCTCCTTCTTGTACTGTCTCCCTCCTTCCCTGCGTTGCTATCCCTCTTCTGACTACCATCTCTCTGGAGATAGAGAGGGGGCTGTCACAAAGCTTTGTGCGGTTATAGATCGTCATGTCAGAATGCAGGCATAGCTGTCACCCTCTCCTTCAGGATGCAGAGGGCTTTTAATAGAGTTCTGACAAGGTTATTACATAGTGTGTCCCTTTAATTAGCTACTAGTCTCTTTATAGCTGAGATGTAGTACTGGAATTCACAAATGTTGATAGGGTTACCCTCTGTGGCACATTTCTCCATGTTTTTATTAAGGATTTTTTGATAAATATTTAATAAGATCAATGTCACATAATCTAATAAATAAACATATATAAAATCGCTAGCCCGACATCCCGGGGCTATTGTGTTTTCCAGTCGGGCTACCAAAATGGATCACCGCCCTGCCTGACGGGCTATCTTGAATAGTGATATCAAATTCCTAACTTGATTTGCGTTTTGTACTAGCTTGTAGGGGTGAAACAGATCGTAGTTGATCATTTGCACTTGTTTCTAAGTCTTGCCGATTTAAACATTCAAACGTTTTAAAACATTTGCGCGCATTCGGTAGCTTGTAGGGGGATCATAGTTGATCGTTTGCACGTGTTTCTAAGTCTTGCCGATTTAAACATTCAAGTGTTTTAAACCATTCACGTGTATTCGGAGCTGCGCGCACTCATTCAAAGCACGCACAGAGAGCCGCGTTTCAGACAATGCACGTACACAGAATTGATTCCTCTTTCGCGTATCCTTGCTTCTGAATGAACACTTACACATAAAATTCTCAAAATAATTGACTCTGCAAGTATTCTCGTACACAGTCGGTTATGTCTTAAGTGAATGTAAACAGTGGAGAAAGAAATCCCCTGTGCATCATTATATTGGATCCATGCATTCGGTCTTAAAGGGGCAGCAGCCTATAAATACCTGCTGTTCCATTAGTGCCACCTGCTGTCAGAGGTTATCATTCTGACGGATGACAGCCGTGACAGCGCAGTGGAATCCCAGAAAATAAACCATGGAACTTTGACCAATGAGAGAACAGTTTACTCGCGCGTGACTTGTATTAACAAATTTGGTCCGTTTGGAAACTGTGTTAGAAACTTTGCCGTGTGAAAGCGAACTGCACCAAGAATAAAAAGCAACATTGTAATAATTTTAATCCCTGTTTCAGAACAAAGCAATCGATCTACAGGTGTGAAAGCATCCAGAGAGTGACATTTGTGTCTCATTCACAAAGCTAAAATCAGACCATTCTGTTTTTGCTTCAAATTTTGAAATTATACAATTATACAATCCAAATAACATGTATTTAGCATCTTTTTTGGATAGTAATTCAAATGCAGTGGTTGCCTCTGATTTTAAATAGAGCACAGGCAAAGCCTTTGTTTATATGAAGAGATTTATTTTATTTGTATAATTTTTTACTTGATTTGGGATTATTATTTTAAATTTCAAGTTAGTTTTATTTTTTAACATTTCAGTTTCACAAAGAAATATGCCCCATTTTGTCTGAGAAATAATAAAATTACACCTTTTCATTTATAATTTGTCCTAAATCTAATTTTGTAAAAAAGTAAATATATAAATAAATTGTAAGAAAATTGTATCGTGTAATCTGTATCGTGAATTTTATCGCATCGTAAGTTTAGTGAATCGTTACATCCCTATATGCTATTAGTTTTTGCTGATCATGCTGATTTGTCCACTGTAAAGTTCAGCCGATGTCTTTTTTTATTACATATATACAGTATATACATATTTGGTAGCCCAAAATTAATTTAACTAGCCCGAATAAAAAAAGACATCGGCTGAACTTTACAGTACAGTACTTGAAGTACAAAAATACTTAATTTCATTTCATACTTTATTTCATTTGAGTTATTTTTGTACTTCAAGTTAAACTAAATGGAATTTTATAATTTAAATTATAATATAATAAATTAATATATAAATAACAATTAAAATTAAAATTTGAAATATTGCCTTGATAGCTAGTTGAGCTAAGTTTAATATGCCGATTTGGTGCTCAAGAAACTTTATTATTATTATTATTATTATTATTATTACTAATGTTGAAAACACTTGTGATGCATGATATTTTTGGGAAAACCATGGTGTTTTTTTTTTCAGAATACTTTGTTGAATAGAAAATTCAAATGTAGTTCAAAAACAGCATTTATTTGAAATATATATTATTATTAGATTATTATTAGACAAAATAGGAGTTTACTGAGGCAAAAGTTGCAGTTAATGGTTTGTTAATAGTGAGAATTGGACCTTAAAATAAAGTGTGACCAATAACGGTATTGAAATCAACAAGTCAATCAATCAATCAACCATGCAATCAATCTTACTGACCCCAGTTTTTTTTACGGTAGTGTTTCTCTCAAAGATCCTACTGTCACATAAACAAACATTTTCAACACTCTCATCCAGAGTTACTCTGCTTAGGACCAAAAATGGAATTTATGTATTTTGAACAATCTACATTTAGTCTGTCTTTGCACTTAAGAGCACATTGATCATGTGTCTGTAATACATCTCTCTACTCCACCCATGCTCTCCTGTAGAACTTGCCGCTGATATTTTGAAAGATTAAACTGACTGCCCTGCAATTTCATCAAGAAACTTTTGACAGCATGCAACCCGATGCAGGCACTCCAATGTTTTAAACATCAGTATAGTATTGATAGGCCATGAGATATGGGCCCTCCGGGGGTTCTTATGAGGTTCACTTGCTTGCAAATGCAGGAATTGGGAAGACTAAGAGATTAGAAACTACTCTAGAACAATCAGTCCAGTGCCTGAATGTTGATTTAAAAACTTTTAGTGAAATCAGCAATTTGATTGGTCATTCATGACTTCACAACAGTTTCATTTTTTTTTTCAAGGCAACAGATGAAATCAAAGTGGGTTTTCCATTTGTCCATTTGGAGTAGAGAGACTCAAACCATTAGGAGCCAAAATATGAAAACATACAATATAGTGTTTTTTTTAACAATATTGTTTAATAACAGAAATATAGAAATATTGCCAAATATTTTATTAACACTGTGCGATGCGTACTAATGCAATCAAAAATATCAAGTAGCACAACTGTTTTCAATACTGATGATAATAATAAGAAATGTTCATTTGCACTAAATCAGCATATTAGAATGATTTCTGAAGGATCATGTGACACTAAAGACTGGAGTAATGATGAAAATTCAACTTTGCATCACAGGAATAAATTGCATTTTAAAATATATAGAAATAGAAAACAGTTTTGAATATTTACCGTTTTTTTTTTTTTTATTAAATAAATGTGACCTTAATGAGCATAAGAGATGTCTTTCAAAATCATAAAAAAATAAATAAATAAATTACAGATCCCAAACTTTTGAACGGTAGTATAAATTCGCATATTAATAGATACATATTTCAGAATTACACAAATACAGTTCAAGTTAAACAACACAAAATTATTTGAATTGAGATTTGCATGTAATTGTGCAATTTGCATAGAAAGTAGATACTTGCTCTATAAATCATGACAGATTAACTTTTTAAATTCTCTCAGAATATTTAAATTAAGTCAAGAAATTTGACTTTAAAAAGTCTGTAATCACCTTATATTTTACAGTGTGAAAGAGTGGTAAAAACCCTGAGAGGAACCAGAATCAGCTGGAGGAGACTATTTTCCTGCCAAATCACATTACAATAAAATAGTGTCATCACGGTACCAAAATTTCAGTATTCGGTACCAATACCAGTGAAAATCCACGGTTCTCGGTACCAATTTCGGTACCAAAGCAAAACACAAAACCATGCTAATTAAAACACATTATTTTTATTAATAAAGTCAAGCAAAAATAAAATGTACAAAAATCAATGCCATTCTTTATACTTATTTAAAATTGTGTTTCAAGTTTTTCTGCAAGTAATGCAATTATGAAAAAAGTAAACAAGTTTCACATAAAACGTTTTTGTCATATTTCTGCTGCCGCTGAAAAACAACTGTAAACTGTTGTCTGTTTTAGGGTTTGCTGGTGTGTTTCATGATC
>NW_015539872.1:339258-345238 GCF_001515605.1 Sinocyclocheilus anshuiensis
AATATAATATACTTAAGTAAAGCAATGGGCTGAGTCTGACCACATGCAACATTAGATCATTGACACCAGCTAAAATATAATTTTCAGTAAATAAAAAACCTCAGCTTTTATAATAAATTTTGATAAGATTACATATATTTGAAGTCAAGTGTATATCAAATAGATGGAAACTAGTATTAAAACACTTTACAATAAGATCCCATGTGTTAGATAACATGACCTATCAATAAACAATAGTTATAGCAATTATTCTTCTTAAGGTTAATTTCAAAATGTACTAATACATAAAATCAATCTGTTAAAATTATTTAATGCACAATGAACAAACATGAATGATCAAGTGTTTGTATTAAATAACATACACAAACATTAATGAATGTTTTAAAAATATATTGTTCACTCACTGTAAGATGTTACTAGATCTAACTCACATTAGAAAACATAAAATCATTGTACAGTAAAGTCTATACAGGAGATTTAAAGGGCTTTTAAAACCTGCTAGAGTTATCCAGCCAAGAATAACAACTAAGTTAGCTAAAAAAAGAAAAAAAAAAAGCCCAGAACTGCTCTTCTGACGGACTGGTATGACATAAACAATGTTAACCATTTGTACATTCTCTAACATGCATATTTTAGATTCACAATTCATTTAAAAGCCTCTGGTGTGTAAAAATAGTAAATACCATCATGTCCTCCTGTTTTTTTTTTTTACCCTAATAACGGTTATAGGAGAATTGAATAGTTAATAAAGAGCAGTGTTTCCCACAGACTTGCACTCTATTTGTGGCGGAATATATATATTCAAATTAATTCTCTGCCAGCAGGAGGCGCTTGTAGAGTGGGAGAGATCCAGGTTTCCCCGGTAACCGCTGTAAACAAAGCAGCGCTCCGCTCACAAACGCTGCTTTATCAGACATTACATGCAAGATGAAATGAAAATAACATTTTCAAATTTTCTGAAGACAGTCGGTTTCCTTCAGAAATACAGTGATATAAAAACACCCGCACCAGGTTTCGACTTTGACACGTGCAATGCTCATGTTTATTCAACGAAGTCAAAGCCTTTTGGAAAATATATTTGTGGCGGTCAGTTTTGATATTGTGGCGGGAAATCAATGTATGGGAAACAGCCGCACTTATGCTAACGATTAACTACGCAAATGCCGATGTTTATTTCAATCCGACATTCAAATTAGAATATGGAATAATATTCATAACAGAAGATCTAAATATTAAAAATTAAAATTAAACTTACCTGCTTGAACTCTTTCATTTGATCCAGGTGTCGGTCTTTAAAGTGTTTTGTTAGTTAGTTTGATGTGTTTCCTCCTTTTGAGGTCGACATGTCTCAGTGCTTTCATGAAGAGGATAGCTTTCGGATAGCGCATCAAGAATCATACTTAAAAAAACCTGGTACTGTAACGTTTTCATTTTTTTAGTACCGACTTGGTACCAAAGTACCGGGTCTTTTGACAACACTACAATAAAAGTAAATATGCCAGATATGATCTAGTTACATAATATATGCCATATGTGCCATACCTTTACTGAATCCATCTAAAATGTAATTAAACTGGCATCCTATCAAAGAGCATTGCTCCCATAACCTTACTTTGACCTTTTCACATACTCATCTATTAATTTCTGCTCCAATTTAACTCTGTGACTGATTATAACGATTGAGTGAAATGCCAGCACTCGCTCGTTCTCTCTCTCTTTCAGTCTCTGTCTTTCTCTCTCTCTCTCTCTCTCTCTCTCTCTCTCTCTCTCTCTCTCTCTCTCTCTCTCTCTCTCTCTCTCTCTCTCTCTCTCTCTCTCTCTCTCTCTGTCTGTGTGTTGACACAGTGCCAGGAGAGGTAATACAGTGCCCATGATATCATTTATCCCTCAAGCTGCCCCATGGTGACCTCAGCAAGTAATGCTTATACTTACAGTTCTCTCTTTCTCACTGTGACGCTGTCTCGTTTCATTCTTTCCTTCTGTGTGTTCAATCATTTATCTTTTTTCCCCTCTGTATGTCAGAGCAGTTGTTACTTGAACCACTGTAGACAGAGATGCAAGCGCTTACACTGCAGGCCAAGTTATAAACTGCTGATGTCTGTTTCTAACACATCTGTTTATCTAACCCATCATGTGGGTTGTGAACACTTACATGCATCAAAAACACTGCAGCTCACTTGCTTATTTCTATTTTGTCTAAATTACAGGACCCTGCCATCCAAACCCTTGTCACAATGGAGGCACCTGTGAAATCAGTGAAACGTTCAGGGGCGACACATTCATTGGATACGTCTGCAAGTGCCCATCAGGCTTCAACGGAATCCACTGCCAACACAGTAAGTTCATACGCTGACTGTACAGCACTGTGTCTGCTTGATTTTAATTAGGGATGGAATGTTAGATGAGTGCTGTAGTTGCATTCATTCGAAACACATTGTGCTCCACTTTTTTGTACACATGAATGCATCTTATGTAAACGTGTCCAATTTCAGATGGATCTGAAACCAGCCTAACGGTGTGTTTACTCTGCAGCGAATGTGTTTAATCTATGTTTTTGTTTAGCACATGGTCGATATATACACACGATTACAGTTGGAAAGATGCTAACTTTCTTCTTGAATGCCCAAAATAAATATACGGTGCCAATTTAGAAACTTTTATTAATACGGCTACAATGAAAATGTCCTATCTGAAATACTTATTGTATATGTAACTGCAAAGCATCCAAAATATAAACAATACTATTTGCGCACTAAATTGAGCACACACTCTAGCACAATGTGTATTTTTTTAATCACTCATGTCATGATAAATGTCATTACCTGCATCACAACAATTGGCTGCTGTTTTTTATGTTCCTCATTTCTTGGAAGCATTTCTGAACTTTTCGCTGATTTAAATGCTGTCTCTGGCACAAGAGTGTTGCTCAGCTCCCATAGGAAAGAATTGAAAATGCCTGCTCTGTAAACTCACCATAAACCTATAGGGATTTTCTTAAGCCTTAATAAAACTGATATTTAGTTTTTTTTTTTATATAAATTGGTTTAATATTAATATAATCATCATTATCGTTATTATTATTGTTGTTGTTGACTTTTTTTATTATTTAATATTTATTTATTTATTTATTGTAGTTTTCTATTAGATGTTGATAACTAATCTAATCTGATTATTTTGATCCATTCTGCATGGGATTATATATTTCATTTTTTGCAAGTTTTTCTCCTTCCAAATATGCATACTTCCCTATAGAATATTCACAGTATTTAGAAACACTTCTTCCGCTGAGATTTTGAAGTGCACATCCAGTGGACACTTTACTACCCCATGATGTTATGGGAGATAATTTGTAAGTGAAACGACACAACTGATGTTGTCATATGACAGTGACAACATGGTGAATGCAGTATGTCTGGATTTCATTCATACTACACACAGTCATTCCATATAGAACACACTTGTTTTAATAGCTACTTAGACCGCATGTGATGTCAGCTGTATATATGTGCCACTATTATTAATCAGTATTTTGTTGGTAGTATCATATTAAAGAATAGCAATTCCATGAAGCTGTTTTTTGAGTTTATTTTACAAGCGTAATTTATGCTTGTATTTATATGCACTCAAATGCAAGTGCACACGCTTTGCTTTTTGCTGTGATTATAGCAAACAGAGACAGATGTTATTGCATGATTTATTTTTACTTTTTTATTATTTCCCTCCTCTGCTGAACATATGGTCAGAAGCAGTCTGATCTTTTGCCACTCCAGCAGAAAAAGGCAGAAAAATCAACATTTATTCTTGCATATTAAGTGTGTGTATGATTGTGTGTGGATACAAGCTGGAGGATAAACCAGAGATGAAAGGGGATTTGAATATAAGCTCCTTAACTGTTCTACTACTGTAACTCACAGTGTCTCTCTTACTCTCTAATCTTAAAATTATCTCAGTAATAATTGTTTAACCCAGAAGGATCCTTTCTATTGTATCCTGTGCGTTCCAATCAATTGGCATATGGGAGATTTTGCAGTTGTAATGTATGAAAACCATTAAATACTGTAGTATCATTGAGATACAATTATAGCTATTTATTAATTTTTTTTATTTTTTTTTTATTTCATTCATTCATTCATTCATTCATTCATTCATATATTCCTTTTTATTTAAATTTTAGTTTTAGTTGCTTTAGTACATGATGTTAAACTAAATGAAAATCATAAGTGTTGCTTGTGGATGGTATCACAAAATAGAGGTAAAAAATGAATTGTTATATGTTAGTGTTGTGATTTGGTAGTAGCCAAAATAAAATGTCCCAACAGTTGCATTTCCAGCAGGCTTACTAACAAAACGTTTGACTGTAGATGCTAGATTTAAAGATTGTCATGTTGGCATGCTTAATAAGTCACACTGTTGGAATCTTCCTGAAATAAAAAAGTGGCTTAATCAGACACTGCATGAGCACATCTTTCATTGATTTTAGCCTGGTGTCCACTCAACAGTGTTCAAGTGTTCATAAAAATTCTGGTAAATGTTAAAGATGCTTTTATATTTTGCAGGTAATTATATTTAATTGGATTCATAAGTTCAATTGTAAAATGCCACATCCTGAGTGTCACAGTAAAACTGTAAGCGTGTCAAGAGAAGTGCAAACTTCATGCTATTTACAGCGATTGCCGTGTACAGTGGCGCCATCCTAGAGAATAATAGCTGTTCACTGTGCCTTCTCAGATTTTCAGAATTAGCTGAATAAAGAGCATCCATTTTCATGTAACATTTTTGTCATTATTGGTTTTTGGGAACATTTTGTCTTGCTTGTTTGTTTGATTAAGTTTAAAGGTATTAGAAGACAGCTAGGAATGTGTCTTTCAGATCCTGTAGAGATACTGTTAAAGTAATTATTGCTAAATGAACTGAAACATGGTTTCCTACGTTATGTATGTGTGTGTCATGACAAGTAAGCACATATTCCACCTACATTAATGACATGTATTGTGTTAAAAAATATTGTTTAAAGAAATACAAATATATATATATATATATATATATATATATATGTATATATTTTCAGTTCTTTTTGTTGTTGTTTTTCATTTTTCACATTTAATGAATCACATATATGAACTGGCGGTAACACTTTAACACTTTATTTTAAGAATCTATTCTTACTATTAACTAGTTGTTTATTAGCATGCATATTACTAGCATATTGGCTGTATAGTCGTACTTATAAAGCACATATTATATGCCTTATTCGGCATTTTATTTTAGGTCCCCTAATCCTACCCCATACCTAAACTTAACAATTACCTTACTAACTATTAATAGGCACCAAATTAGGAGTTTATTGAGGAAAAAGACACACTTGTGATACTGATAATGGCAGATGGGGCACAGGTTGAGGGGATGGTGGTGGCCAAGTACGGGCAGATCTGGGCAGAAACTTGTAAACATTGGTATGGATGTCCAAAGGTGTGGGTGGAGAAAAGGAATGAAAAAGAGATTAGTACTCTAAGGAAAGGATGATTAAAGTAGTAGTGGAAATCGGAAACAGTAAACTGATGCATGCAACCTCATTTTAAACTGTTTCTCCGGTGCCAAATCCATCCGTCAAAATACAATAACAATTTACTTGACCAAAAGTGGCTGTTTGACATTTTAGTAGAATTGATGGATTGTTTAGACCTGTGGCTCATTTATTTTACATAATGTTGTAGATGCTTTGAAATCCACCAGGTTTTGTGTGTTTACAAGATGTCCCTTGTGTACAGTCATAAACATTCTTCAGAAGATGCAAACATTTCTTCAAAAGTAGATGGTATGTCTTATCAAAGCCAGCTTTGAAAGTTCCCTTTCAGTCGGTCACTCTCGACGTCACGTCGGATGACCGGCGAATTGGGATCTTGCTTAGAGAGACCAATCTACTTCGAGTGTAAACTAAACGAGCCAATGCACATTGGCATGCGATTATTGCATCCAGCTG
>NW_015539872.1:345494-345874 GCF_001515605.1 Sinocyclocheilus anshuiensis
GACGATCCAGAGCCGTATCACCCTCCCCCTCCTCTCTCGCCAGTGAGCGCGAATGGGCGGATCGGGAGGACGAACCAACGGACTACCCACTGCTTGAACGCAGGTCAGTGTTACACACACCCAGACCCTGCCCCGGACCGGCTATGAGACGCCCGGGCCGGGTCCCTGCGTTCTTTCGCACTGCCCCACTGCGGGTACGCCTGTAGTTCCGTTGATGCCACGAGACCCATCTTGGAACTGCGCGTCTTGAACCGGGCCCTCCACAGGCTCCCGTTCAAGATGCTCATGCAGAAATGCATCTTCAGGTGTATCCGTCCCCAAGACTGGTTCGCAGCGATCGACCTGAAGGACGCGTACTTCCATGTTTCGATCCTTCCGCG
>NW_015539872.1:346018-349171 GCF_001515605.1 Sinocyclocheilus anshuiensis
CTGAATATGCACTGCATCTGCTGCCTACTTATACTCACACTGTGATCAGCGGCAGCTGGATGCAATAATCGCATGCCAATGTGCATTGGCTCGTTTAGTTTACACTCGAAGTAGATTGGTCTCTCTAAGCGAGATCCCAATTTGTCGGTCATCCGACGTGACGTCTCCGTTCCCTCCTTCAGGGAACGAGGGTTACCATACGTAACCGAGACGATTCATGTCATCAGCCTTGTGTGATTAGCTTCAGTTAAGCTGAGTAAAGCTCAGCACTGTCAGTACATTTGTTAAATCTCAAAACAACGGAAGGTCTATAATGGCATTAAATTTCTTTTGCACTCGCTGAAATGGATTGGCACATATACAGTATCTAAAGACATTAGGTAACCAAATCTAGTGTCTGGGTAATTCCTGCAATTAAATGATAAAAGGAAAGTGATAATAGAGCCCCAAGAATGACAACTTAGTAGGCTTTGTTGCAGCCATGTGCAGGCTTTGTAATTGCTGACAGGCTTAATAGGACTGATAAAATTGAGGTAGAGGGATTATATCAGCTGAATTTTGGCCCTTTGTTACAAATGGAAATGACTTTGGAATCAGTGTGGAAATGGGAAAAGCACTGTCAGTGAAGCACAAAACATGAAAATAAATCTATATTACCTCAGGTTAATTGGCCAGCTGACAAAACCTGAACAGCTGCAAAACTTTTCCATTAAAATACATTTTGCCACTGCCCTGTGTTTTAGTGGTCAATCTGCTCTGTTCTCAAGGGAATATATATATATTTTTATTTTTAGACACAATATCATTCCAAGCAACAATTAGTGCTAATCCAGTGGAAATAGAATGCTATTTTAAAGAAGCAGATACAATTAGTAGCTATACCTAAAAATATCAAGCAAAGGTCTGGATCTTGCTTGGTTTTATTTTGTGGTTGACTTTGTGAAAGTTGTGCTCTTCAATAGTAAAGCTGTTTGTGAAAACCCAGTCTGTGGATTTGTATTTTAATTCCCTTGATATTTGCATGTGTAAATTTAGTAACATTCTACTCAGTCTAATTAAATTAGCAAAATCATCACAATTAAAAGGAAACCATAACAGGAACATTCACAATTCTTTGTTAAACATCATTTTTTTCTATGTAGTCCATCCTCAACATATTCTGTTGATGCTCAGAATGATCTCAGACATTGTTAGTGGTCTAGTAATGTGACTTCATTTTCCTAGCATGTCACAGGTATTTTCAGCCTACATCTAAATGCATGGCTCAATTGAACTGTGAGCATCAAAAAAATTTCACAGCTGTGTGCATTATCTTTAGCACGGCCTGCCAATGCAACCTTGCTATTTAGAGCAGTCAGAGCCAACAGTACTGGATAAAGAAGATAATAATGCCTGTTTCATAAGCATTATTATGAATTGAAATGTTGAGGTCGGATTCAATTACTGGATGGTACCTACAATATGTACAGTCAGCCGGTCATTATCACAAAATAAATCCTAAAGGGGTTTATTAAAACAGTAAGCCCTACGGCGTTGTGTTATAGTGATTTTATCTTGGATAAGGGATGTTGTTAGGCTCAGTGTGAAGCGGATAAACTTTAGAGATAATGACCAGCGGAGTGTACACTGTCTCGCTCATTACACGGCTACATGCCAAATAAAATAAATAAATAAATCGACATGAAAAATTGATTTGAAAAGTTTAAATTATTTTAATACACTCAAACACAGAAAACAACAACAACAACAATCTCAAGACTATTATCATATGTGTTTACATAAAGTGTGGTTACTTATTTACTTAATATGAAATAACATTTCATTCACTTCTGCTGCCAACTAATTTCAAAGGATTACATAATGTTAAACAAGACTATACTTTAAAACCTTAAAGTCAATAACATTTTTGTAATTCAAAGAAAACATATTGGAGCGCTACTTGCTGAAAGGACCTCCGTTTAATAGTCCCAGAAGGTGCTTTTTGGTAGGGTTCAAAATTATATCTATAGAAACTACGGATCCAAGGCACTGCTTCCAGTTCCAAAATGTTAAAAAGCCTTTATTCAAACATGGCTCACTCTAGAAACATTAAAAATGACTAGAACACTGCATACTGATGCATTTCGGCCATCCAGCCTTCCCCAGAGTGTGTCAAGTACAAAATTAGTCACAAGTGTAGATATAATCAGTTGCTCAATAGAAATGGGAGAAACCAAAATACTCATTATAGGGGGGACCAATAACATCGTTAACAATTTCGAAGTATAATCACATGTACAAAAAAAAATATATATATATATTTTTTTTTTTTCAGTGATCTTCATCAGCAGTGACTAAACGTTCAAACTCGATGCTTGTTAAACATGCAAAAACTGACACTTCAAAGCTTTAAGACAAGTTTTACACTTGTGAAATCAAACACTCACTGGCTCTCACCTGCTTCGTCATAGATTGTGACATGCTGTGTTTTCAGGTGATTTGTATTTGAATGAAAAATGCCCACCTTCACAGAGAGAATCGGGATGAGATTTGCAGCGATTAACAACTTAAATTTTCATCTGTACCACACACATTACTATTGGGTTAAGTGCATCTATGGAAATATCTTTATGATTAAAGCCGTAAATATTTTATGTTTTTTTTTTTAAGCTGTGGATATGTAATAGTGTTTTAGATGTTTTAATATGATTTGATTTGTTTGTTTGTTTATTTATTTATTTTTACAGTGTGCTAGTTTCATGTCTGATAACACTCTGTGGCATCTTTTTCACCTACACTCTTCTTCAAAATAACTTACTGTGTGTTCTAGGGCTGGGTTTTGACACAAATTTCAAGATTCGATTTGATTCTCATTCACAAGCTTGCGATTCGGTTCGATTACCAATTCGATTTGATTCAATATAGATTATTTTGGATATATATCAGGTACAGTACATGCCAAATTTTCTCAAGGAAAAAAAAATCAACTAATCAACTAATGCTGTAAAATATACATGAGAGTCAGTTGGTACTACATTACTATAATATTGAAGGTTAAAATTAATGAAGTTTTTACAATAATAAAGTTACAGTTACATATTAATATTTCTACTTCAATTTTTTAGATAGATAGATAGACAGACAGACAGACAGACAGACAGATAGACAGATAGA
>NW_015539872.1:350260-351720 GCF_001515605.1 Sinocyclocheilus anshuiensis
TCTACAGTTTATTTTTCTATCTGACTAATGAGTTTATGGTCACCGAATATGTTTTTTTCTGAGGTAACTGTAACGTTACGTGACATTGTTTACAAGCCGTTATATTGACGTCTTTGCGCAGCTGAAACACAGATTGAGCGATTACATGAGACAGGATACGGATTGTAAAGTTGTACTCTTTCTTTTAACTTACCTTCGGATGTTTGGTCATGTTTATTTTGTGCTGAAACTGATATTAATGTGGAGGAGATGATCAGTTCACGTGCACCTCGTGCTGCCACGTCTGTTGAACTGAGGCGCTACAGCGTTCTGTCACTCCACATTAAACAGCGCCAAAATGGCATTTATTGTTTAAATACTGCAATACAATGGACAGAATTTGAAATGTGAGACTTTGTTTCATATGAGAAGTACCAAAGCACAATGCTTATTGCTATTTATTTGGATGGGAAGTACCCTTCAATGTTCCGTCCATTAATTGAAGACAGGCTAGACTAATCGATTCTTCTGATTTAGGAATCGATATCGTTCCGTAAAAATGAGAATCAATTAATATCGAGATATCTATATTTTTTACCCAGCCCTAGTGTGTTCCACAAAAAAAAAAAAAGTCATACAGGTTTGTAACAACATGAGGGTTAAATTTCATTTATTCCTTTTAACAGTATTTCACATTTTGTCCGAACTCATGCACATTCATACATTCAGATTTTTGTTGTTAGTTGTGAATTCATTGAAACTTAGTTACCGTCCTTTTCTGTGAACTTTCTGGGATGATGAGGCCCGCTGGCGGTTAACTCTATTACCATCATCATTATTATTGGTGAAATCCAGCTTGAATCTCTGCTGTGTTGTCATTACTGGAATGATGGCTGCCATGCTCCCACTGTGTCAATGGGCAGATTGGCAGGCCAACCGGGGATGGAGAGCGAACGGCCAATTATTATAATGGCATGTCACGACAAGCTATTGGCAGGCAGAGAAGCATGTGGATATTGTCAGGCTGGAAAAGGAGGAGAGGGGAATCAGTGTGCATTTGCTATTATTACTGCTATTGGTTATAATGCTAACAAGCCCCAAATCAAGTCTTGAAACCCAGTGACTATAAGCCTTTGATGTGATATGCCACGTATTGCATTGTTCATGTCGTCACTGAAAGCTCCTTGGATTCCAATTTTGTTTACTTCTCCACTCAGCCAGCTCTCATTCTCACTTGTGCAAGCCTAAACAGTCCTCCTGTTTAGAACAGTAAACAATACAATGCCATGATAAACATTATTAATATTATTTAAACATTCATCTGTGTACTGTTAGCCAGGCAAGATTCCAGCGACAAGAATCCACAAGCAATCTCTCTTTGTTCACATTTCATAGTGTTTGATTTCATAGCTCTTATTTATTTAACTACATTTTTGAAATAGAAATTAAGCAACCAAGAACAACTAGTGCTGGGCAGCAGA
>NW_015539872.1:352084-357286 GCF_001515605.1 Sinocyclocheilus anshuiensis
TATATATATATATATATATATATATATATATAATGAATAAATAAGAATTCAAGAATGATGTTTAAAATGTGTGAAAAAAAGAAGCTAAAGATAATAGATGTATATTTAAAGAGTTCATTTGCAAAAACCAAACGCAAATGCTTGAGTGCCGTGCATTATTCTCCACATATAGCGCGATCTGAACCCTAAAAACATTTTGTTACCTGCTTTTGCCAAAAAATGACTTTACTTTCAATGAACTTTAATTCTGTACGTTTACCTGTATTTGCTTGAGTTATTATCACTTAATCAAAACATCCCAACTGCAGTTTGATTGATATGAATGCACAATAATAAAAAAAAAAACATGATTTATAAAAATTTATAAAAAAGTTATCTGATTTTGCAAATGAACTCTTCATTTAGTCTGGATTTAAATGGGCTACTGTTGAGACACAGTGTATTTGTTTTTATTGTTTTTTAACATGAATGGCCAAGAGCTAGATTCTCTGTTCTGCACTGTTATGCACAAAAGAATTAATGATAGCTTTGTTCTGTTTCTGTCAAGGTTATTAAATCTAAAGAACTTTAGCATGCATAACTGCATTTTTTTTAGCTTTGTTTCTTAATGATTGAAAATTGGGTTTGCAGAAAGTTCATCAAATCCAATACAGGCCAGATATGTGGGATATATCACATGGCATTGCAAACACTGCTGTTGAAATAAATGTATTTTTATGAAATGCATATAAGAGGAGATAATAAAGCAAGGTTAAAAAGCTTTTCAAGCAGGGGCATCTTGAGTGGGTTGGACTACGCTTTGGCTAATACTCAAAAGATGCCAGCACTTTTATATCTTAGCAAGAAGTCTTTGGGTGATTTAATGTGTACTTTGATCAATAAGCAATCTTCGGCTTCTTACGAAATATTCCAGCTGTTATGGTGATTGATTTGGATTGAGGGTACATGTGCAAGGTTTTTGGACTTGATCTGTATTTGATTACGTATTGACAGGAGCTTGTGTGGCTTGTTTTCTTGGCTGCCTGGTGGGTTTAAAATAAATATGGCAGTGTCTCTGTAGGGAATAAGCTAGTGAATATGTTTTTTATACAGTTTGCAGATGATGTCGGCATGGAACCAGATCTTGCTGCCTCTCAGTCTCAGAAGCATTAAAACAATCTTGGCTAATCCCACACAAATACAAACAAAAAGTTCTGTAAATGCATGCTGTGAGCTCCTTGCTTTGAAGTTTAAGTAAAGCAGATGGGTACGGCTGCAACCAGAGCATCTCTTTGCTCTCTTCATTTCATTTCTTTCTATCTTTTTTATAGCCTAAATTGTGCCAGTGTTGTGTTTATACTGTGCCATATACATTACTGTTGGTTTTCAGAACCACATCTGCCAGAATGTGTGGGAATGTTTACCTGGATCCACATTGTGATTGTGACTGAGAGCATACGGAGTGGAGATATGCAGGCATGTCGGTGAGAGTTTGTCCTCACACAGCTCTCAGCTCAGCCTCTACCTCATCACCCCCTCAGAGCCAGACACAAACTGCTCCCTATGCTCCGGTAATAAATAGGATCATGCCTGTAGGCACCACTCTGAGGGACAGAGAGCGATAGAGAGAGAAGGGGTGGGTGGGTGTGTGTGTCTGTCTGTCTGTCATTCTGTGTATGTTTCACTGGCTGTTCTGAAAACTCAAAGGTTACCATTATTACTAGATTTTCTTTAAAGGTGAAGTGTCTAATTTTTTCGATGTTACAATACTTTCTCGGATCATGGCCTAATAAGCAGAAACAACTGTTTCAATTTTTTAATTGATTTACCTGAACCTTTACAGGATTTCTGATTTGTAAGGCACTTGGTCACTTGTCAGCTGGTCAGGCTGGGAAACCAGCTGGCCATTCTAGTAAACCAGCTGAATGCCAAGTTGGCCAGGCTAGGAAATCTGCTTAATCCAGCTAAAAAAGCAAGCCATCATAGGCTGGTTTTAAAGGTTTTTTTTCTTTTCTATCAGGAATTATTCTGTTTGTTTGAGCATCTTGATCAAACTGACACCAAAACACTGGCTCAACCAGTTGTATGAGTTTGGGACAGGGCTGTCTGTTTGTTTGACTAATGGAAGATTAAAAGAGTAAAAATCTCATTCAGTTCCTCCATATGGGAACTGATTTTTAACAATAACTTACAAATCTTTACCGACATCTGTGAGCCACAAAGTTGTTAATCGGTGGTATAGATTTTTTTATTTTATAATATTTTTCTTGAGCAGTCTGCATTATTTCTTCAAATTATTTCTTATTTTCTTAATAAATAATCATGTTCACTGGAATTCCTTTTATAACATTACCCATGATTCTGCAAATAAAATCTCTACCAATCAGAGATTCACGCCAAAAGCTCTCTGTAGCACCCTTCTGCTCCCATGAAGCATTGCAAATGTTATAGAGTAGGTCTCCCTACATTCTCAAGCTACTTAAACATTTGTATGTTTTGCAATTAACGTAAAATATATTGTTTATATACAGTATATACATCAACTCCGTTAAAAATAGTTCTATATATCTCTTATCTTTCACACCGTTTGATGGGATTGTAGTTCTTTTCCTCATTCTTGTACCTTTGTCTTTTTGACTTTTTTTTTAATTGTGATGTGATTCACATCCTACATGGTTTGGGTTCATTTCTATATTTCCTCATGAAGTACATTTAAGTTACCTAACAGAACATTTTGTGCAGTGAACTTTATTCAACCTTTCAAACAAAACAAAAAAAAGAACAAAGATGCTGGGAGTAGAACCTCTGCTAATTAAAAACAGCACAATGTAAGTCATTGTGCCTGAGGTCTGTTTTTGTGGAGTTTTTTATGTATTGGATGAGGTAAATTTGCATTAATTAGGAAATTATTTTTTAAAAAGTAGTTGGATTTATAGGTTTTTCAAAGCTTGACTTTTCCTCAATCTTATAATTGAGAGTCTGATGGATAAAGCCCATGTCCTTCACATCATATTCTTCCACAGTGATACACTGAGACCTTTGGTTGAAGTGTGCTTCTGTGCTGAAATTAGACTCTGATAGCTTCTGTTGAATGAACCCATGGACTCAATACTGTAGAAGTGCTTCATCAGTGATTACCACAGTGAATTAAATACAGAAGCTCAGTCTTGACATGCTTGTCATATTAACATAAACAGTGTTTTATTATTAATATTATTATTTAAACATTAGCAGTACACCAACAACCCTTGTTCTCATCACAGCTCTCTCACAATCTGGGTGGCCTTCCCACAGAGCTCAATGATCCAGGACTATGTGGAAGCCCAACTCATCTGGAGATCCAGATTGCGATCCCATTCCTGAACCCACAGCCCACACACATCACAACCCACTAACACAGTGGAAAACCAGGAAAACAGACAATGAAACCCTTGACAGCACAGAAAACATTCATTGGAGATGGACCATACTATTCATATTTCCTGTGTTTTGTACTGTGTGCAATAGATAATGCCCTGCAAATGCATGTGAGATGTCTGTGAATGGGCATATTATCTGGAAAGTATCAGGTACTGTTTCACATGTCATATTTGAATACAAACACCTCATTAAAAAAAGGAGTATTCACATACTCTCTAAATTATAAACCTCATACAACATTTTAACAAGTCCTAAGAATGACATCTTATAGATAACGAGTACACATATGGAATAGATGTCTCAGTGACATATGCGCTAAAAGTGTAGAGATTTATATTTAGTGTGTTTGGTGAGAAAACAGAGGAATACTGAAGTTCCCATTGATCACAGATGCTTCTGATTATAGACTTCTTGGAACATATAAGTTTAGCCCTGCAAACTTAAAAGAGAACCAACTTAAATTCAATCTCTCAGACATGCACATTCTTTAAAAACTAAAAAAAAAAATAATAATCACAAGAATGTGTTCTGCCGTGTTAGTAAGCCTAATGCAAAACAGGACTGCTAATAATAATCTGATGTTCCTGACCAACAAGAATATATAGCCTACGCTGTGGATCAAAAGTATGGAATAATTTAAATTGTTTAATGTCTTTGAAAGAAGTCTGCTCTCTAATGTGTTATTTGATTAAAAACAGTAATATTGTTAAATAATATTAAAGTTTAAAATGTAATTTATTCCTGTAATTTTCAGCAGCCATTACACCAGTCTTCAGTGTATCTTTATTTATTTAGAAACCATGAAATTTTCCCCCAAGATTCTTTGATGAATAGAACGTTCAAAAGTTTGAAATATAATAATAATAATAAACTTTTATAACATTAATAATGTCTTTGACACTTGATCAATTTAATGCATGCAAAATAATAATACTAATCTTACTTCAGGGTTCGTACGGTCATGAAAAACCTGGAAAAGTCATGGAATTTTAAAACACCAATTTTCAGGCCTGGAAAAGTTTTGGAAAAATAAATAAACCCAGAAAGTTTTGGAAAAGTCATTGAAATCTATTTCACAAAACTCTGTATAATAGAATTATGTTGAATCAGGTCCTGAATTTCGGTGCGGGATTGCGCATAGGCTATATCGCATAGTTTTACTCATTCCCGCAGCTTTTGACTTTAAAATGATGGATATTCACATTTATTCAATAGCCTATAGCATGTAGGTTTGATGAGTAAATAATCAAACCTACAGACTGAGTCCAGTCCACACAGACTGATCAAATCAGTCATTTGAAAACAGCGTGAGTGATTCAGCTGTACGCGTCTTCTATCCACACAGACTGATCAAATCAGTCATTTGAAAATAGCGTGAGTGATTCAGCTGTACCGCATCTTTTCTCTTTGACTTTCTCTTCAAACGGCTTCACATCGGCGCAGCTTGTCTGCGCAACAAGAGCCGCTGCACGCTGCGATACAAGACTTTCACTCTCATTTCGGGACAGTTGACCGATTTGTCACTTGCCTAATCGGGTCATTGTTGCATTGTCACAAAAATGTATTATTTATTTGCATGTCTTTTTTAGCCATTCGGTACTCGCGCGCTCCAGAGGCGGTGCGCAGTCACATCCAAAGTGCGCTCGTGCGTATATAAAGCCACCTTGCCAGTACCAAATTGAGTACCACTGCTAACACATAAGCTCAGCAGAACCCTGCACGGGCCTCAAATATATGCCCTACACTCTTAAAAATAAAGGTGCTTCACGATGCCATAGAAGAACCTTTTTGTCTAAATGGTTC
>NW_015539872.1:359150-364353 GCF_001515605.1 Sinocyclocheilus anshuiensis
TTGTTGGTAGATGCACCTGATTATAGCACTTAAAACCTGGAAAAGTCCGATTTTCATGATATGTCACCTTTAAATGTTTAAATGTTTATTTTTTATAAATTATTTTGATGCTAAAATTTGTAAGAAAATCTGAAATAAATTAATTTAAATTCAATTAAATAATAAATGTTTATATTATATATATATATATATATATATATATATATAATTTGTATTAAATAAATCGTATAAAAAATAAATTACTTCATTTAAATTCAATTAAATAATATATAGCTACCAGTGCAGTGTACATTTTAAATTAATCCGCTTAATACATGTACATCAAGAATCCAGGAAATATTTAAATATGTTTTTGTATGTATTGTTAATATATTTTTATGTGTACATTTGTGTGATGGGAGGTATTGTCAGGACAGCTCTGGTCACTCTAGTGCCTGTTTATACAACACTACAACCCACTGATAAATTCTCCTTTCTTAATCCCGTTATATAATCCCATTCTCTCTCTCTTCCTATCTATATATTAACCTTTGTCCTTCCCCAGCTTTTTACATAACATCTCTCTATTCCTCACAAACCTCCATCCATTTATGTAACTCCAATAACACTGCATCTTTCTTTCAGACCTGCACCAGTTAGTGTCTGTGCAAATCCCTGTGACAACGATTCATCTTGTACTTTATAACCTTCCAGCCACAATTCTCTGTGAATGACATGTTTCACGGAAGATGCTGAGACTGAGCTTTTTGAATGCATAGAGGATATATTTACTCACCCTGCATGTGTGTGTGTGTGTGAGAGAGAGAGAGAGAGAGAGAGAGAGAGAGTGAGTGAGTTCAGACAGTCTTGTCTGTAGGGATTAAGCCAAGACAGACAGTCTTGTGGTCAGATGAAGACATGAGCGTGTGTAAATGTGTTTGAGTTGTGGTCAAAATGATTTGACAAGCATTTTTTTTTTTAAACTAAGTATGTGTCGTCAACCTCCAGAAGGGAAAAACGTGTGACCAAGACACCACAACATACACTGAATGCACCCTCAATACAACTATTAATAAAGACACAGATGTAAGCAGGTGATCAGCAATCATGTGACCCACGATAACACTCCGAGCCACACAGCGAGATATAAATATACTTGAGACAGCTGTGGATTAGCAGCATGTCTACTGAATACACCAGCAGCAGCAGTGTTTGCATGGGTAGACATCCAGCTCACACAATCTACTTACTTCTGCACTGTTTGGCTGGAAGTGGTAACCTGAGCTTATGACGGATGACAGATGAGAACGCAGAGGTGAGATGAAGGGATACTTTAGATTCAACTTTATTGTCATTGCACATGTAAGGTACAAGGCAACGAAATGCAGTTAGCATCTAACCAGAAGTGCAATAAGCAGTAAGTACAGGATATACAGTGTCTACAATATGTTACAAATGTACAATAAATATACAGATAAGGCAGTACTATGGACATAATTTACAGATTTTTAAATACTATCAGCATGATATACAGATAGGTATACTATGAACATATTATACATATGGATTATGTAATAAGTGTATGTACACTATAAGCAGAAACTATGAACATATGAACATCATTTACAAATGAATATGTAAGCGATACATTAAGCTGTACAAAACACTAGTGCAATGGAAATTTAAAAAAGTGCATAGAAAATATTGCAGTGTGCAATGAACAGGAGGTTAAACAGTCTATGGTCAGGCTGAAAGGAGTCCTTAAGAATGCTGCGAGCTCGACGTAGACAGCGTTTCCTCTGGATGTCCTCAATAGCAGGAAGTGGTGTCCCTGTGATGCGTTGGGCGGTTTTCACCACCCTCTGCAGTGCCTTGCGCTCGGCAACTGAGCAGTTCCCATACCAGACTGTGATACAACTGGAAAGGATGTTCTCGATCGCACACCGGTAGAAGTTCACCAGGATGGCTGAAGACAACTGGTTCTTCTTCAGTGTCCTAAGGAAGAAGAGGCGCTGGTTAGCCTTCTTGACCAGGCTGGAGGTGTTTGTGGTCCAGGACAGGTCCTCCGAGATGTGGGTTCCCAGGAACTTGAAGCTGGAGACACGTTCAACAACTGTCCCGTTCGGGACTGTTAAGGGTCTACTTTTATTTGTGTGCACTCACAATATCAGCATACGTTGTGCTTTTTTAGAAAACAAACAGGATACGCTTTCTGCTGTCTCGGTCTTGAGCAGGAGCACTTCACAAAAATGAACCGAAACCCTGCGGATATTCTATTTCCCCTGGGGCACTCATCATGGTAATTACTTGCTGGCATTTTGCGGCAAGCTTTGCGTGCACTTTAACATGTAACACTTCCAGCACTCGCTGCTGCTGGACACTAAACACCGTCCGAGCCACTCTTGACAGTCACGGTAGCATGGTCTCCTGTTGTTTCCACCAGCGCGGCAAATCTTTGTCATCACCATAATAATTGATGGATATCTAAAATATAAAAATAAGGAGGAAGCAAGCCTGATGCCTGGCCCGTGTCTGAGCTATGACGTGAAAATTGTCCCGAAGCCATAAATAAGTTGGGGCCGTTGGGCTCGGGCTGAAATGCAGGGCTCTAAAGCGCAGCTTGTTGCATTTAAGCAGCAAAAATACACACAAAATGACACCAAAATGGCCATCCTGGCCACACAGTTAAATAAATGATAATATTCAGTGATGTGATATGTGAAATGTGGAGTAACGTCTGGCGCAGTTGCAGCTTGTACTTATTACTAAAACAAGAAAGCAAACGAGTAGCATTAATAGTCATTCATTTTAGTTAACATATGCTATGATAATTTGAACAGATTTTTATTCTTATTGTAAAATAATGGAACATTTAGGTCATGAATATTGTCTCAAAAGTCATGGAAAAGTCATGGAAATTTATTGGTAAAAATGTGTACGAACCCTGTTACTTATTTCAAACTTATTTTAGTGTTAGTGTATCACATTTCTATAAAAATATTAAGAAGCACAACAGTTTTCAACATTGATAATAAGATTAAATATTTATTGAGCACAAAATCAACATATTAGAATGACTTCTGAAGGATCATGTGACACTGAAGTCTGATGTAAAAGCTGCTGAAAATTGAGCTTTGCCTTACAGGAAAAAATAACATTTTAAAATACATTAAAAATAGAAAACATTTTTTTTTTTGCACATTTCTTCTGATGACACCCTGATTTTACGGGTATGTCACCAAGATGTCTATTCCATTTGTGCTCTTTCATCTTACAGATGAAAGTTGTTTGTGAAAGATTCATTTTGTAATGGTTTTGAGTGTTTTTTTTTTGTGTGTGTTTGTTTATAATGGTTTTAAGGGTTCTTTGGGTTCTTGTGTTTTTTAAGGTTTTAATGAATGCTTTTGTTTCATCTTCAAGTCTTGTTCTGTTTCTGTCTCCCATGTTCATCATCTTTCTGTTGCTTGATCCCTCCTGTCATTTGTACCCAGATGTTTCTTGTTTGTTAATTGCTGCATACCGAGGAGATAATACCTTGAGAAAGCTGCCCATTCATCTGACTGCCATGTATTTACAGCATTTCATCCAACAGGGCCATACTAACCAGTCCTTGTTTTTTGTTCTTGTTTTTACTAAAATAAAGCATTTAACTCCACTATGTTTGCTCTCATGTAACCCTACATTACAGGGATTTTCTGCAACACATCACTAAAATGTTTCCTGTGATTATTAGAATGAGAAGCAGATGTTTTGTGGCTTCTTTTATCAGATGTTTGTACACACATATGACTTTGAAGTAAAGGTGATGCTTCCCAAAGGATTCACACTTTCAGATGTTTCGGTGACGTTATACGTTTAGTATTTTACTACTTTTAAACAAAACTTAACACTTCTAAACACATTATGAACACATTTGTCCTTCTTCATTCCATGATTTCTGAAAGAAAAAAAAGAAACAAGTAATTTAAAAGATATTTCATCACTGTCTAGGTAAACATGTAAATATATATATTTTTTCTCACTAGCATAACGAGAGGCTTGCTAATGAACGTTTATTTGACTGGACGAAGTGTAGCTGGAAGCAAATAGGGTTGCTGTGAATGATCAGCAATACTTTGTATCTCCACCTTCAAGCTCAGACAATGAATTATTTAAAATAACCTGCAGCTACACTAAGTGGTAATACAAGAAGAAAGAGAATAGCAAGCAAGGGGTTTTGTTCTTCAGTCTGGAGAGAATAGTCCTACCAAATTAGAGTGTGAAAAACAGGTTGTGCACATGCATAGGGACATTTTTTATTTTTTAATTTGCTTGTGCATTTGCCTTCTAATTTTGTTTACTTGTATGAGATTGGTAATATACAGTACATTACACCGTATATTACCAAATGAAAAGTCAGTATATTTTAAACCTGATAAACCTCTGTTAAACACTCTCAGAGAGACAGAGTATAAATATCAAAGTAACAAGTACTGTACCATAATATGCTAAACAAATTGTAAACAGTTTGCAGGAGACTTAATCAATTTTACATTTAATCTCATTGTGTAGGAGAAGCAATTAACATATAGTATTACAGATCTCATTAACTGTATACTTTTTCTTTCCTCTGGACATGTACTCAATGTATTGAGGAGGCACAGATTGCTTCAAAATGAGCTTGCAGGCCACACTTTCTCTCAGCCATCTGATTCTGTCATGTCTGGAGCTGCTGTTATCTCTGCGCTGTCTAAAGGCATCAGGGAAAACAAACAGCAGGGATAAAGCCTGAATCAGAGAGTTTCATGGATTGGTGATCCTGGTTTCCAACATCAGTCCTCGTCCAGAAGTCTTGTTCTGCCTAGCCAGCAAACACACGTCCCATAGATCACTGCTGACCTTTTCGTTTTCCACGTGAATGTTTGGCAGGCTGGACAAAGCAGGTGAACATCACTCATGCCATGCTACAGTGTACTTGTCAATCATGTTGGTGTGTCTGGAAGCTGAGAGTAACACAAGCTGAAGGACTGGGGAGGAGGAAGGGAGAAGAGGACGCTCTTATTATACTTACATTGACTGACACTGCGGCAGAGCAAAAAAATATCAGCTGGCTTGACATCCACCTTTTAACATAAACCATAAATGGATGTACAGTGGGTACGGAAAGTATTCAGACCCCCTTAAATTTTTCACTCTTTGTTATATTGCAGCCATTTGCTAAAATCATTTAAGTTAATTTTTTTTC
>NW_015539872.1:364461-366893 GCF_001515605.1 Sinocyclocheilus anshuiensis
TTCTAGTGATCAGTTTGACTGACGGTGACAAAATAAGTATGTGCAGTACCTGTGCATGTTTCTGTGTCATGTTTTAATTATTAAAATAATTAATTTTCCTTCCTGCCTTAAACTAACAGTTGCAATCTATGTAGGGGATTTAAATGTTATATCATCTTCACTTAACAGTTTGGCCATTTTTATTCTGAGTACAAGGTAGTGGGCAATTCTCATGTCCTTAAGGGTGAATTGTGTAATTTTTGCATTGTAGAGTAGAATTACAGTACTTATTTTTCGAATGGGTTTCCGAAACACTAATCTAATCTGCCATTGGTCAAAAAAACAAAAAACACATAACCCCATTGGTTGAGCCAGTGTTGCTATGTCAGGCTGGTCAAATAAACAGAGCACTGTTTTGAAAACAGCACAGAGACACAGTCTTTATTAACCTACAAGCTTAGTTGAAGTATTTTAACATAAGAAATTGACACTTTAGTTTTAGAAACTTTTTTTTTCGAAATAACAGATTCAAAATGGCAGACTCACAGTAAAAGTAACATGATTTGATTATATATATTCAGTGTGTGTGTGTGTGTGTGTTTCAAGACAAAAAGGCTTATAGTAGTAGAAGTATTTTAACAAAACAATGACACACTTTAGTTTTAGAAAGTTTTTTTTTTTTTTTAAATAATCATAATTTTTGCGATACTGTAGAACATAAATAACACATTTCAAATTGTCATTAAAGTCAAGTCATTTATTATTTTATATAGCACTGGATTAATTATTAAAATAATTAATTTTCCTTTCTGCCTTAAACTAACATTTGCAATCTATGTAGGGGATTTAAATGTTATCATCTTCACTTAACAGTTTGGCCATTTTTATTCTGAGTACAAGGTAGTGGGCAATTCTCATGTCCTTAAGGGTGAATTGTGTAATTTTTGCATTGTAGAGTAGAATTACAATACTTATTTTTCGAATGGGTTTCCGAAACACTAATCTAATCTGCCATTGGTCAAAAAAACAAAAAACACATAACCCCATTGGTTGAGCCAGTGTTGCTATGTCAGGCTGGTCAAATAAACAGAGCACTGTTTTGAAAACAGCACAGAGACACAGTCTTTATTAACCTACAAGCTTAGTTGAAGTATTTTAACATAAAAAATTGACACACTTTAGTTTTAGAAACTTTTTTTTCGAAATAACATTCAAAATGGCAGACTCACAGTAAAAGTAACATGATTTGATTATATGAACACAGGCATCATTTAGCCACCTGGCAAACTTTTTAAAAGTATTTTAACAGTGTTTCCCAACCTTTTTTCTTCCACAGCACAGTTTTGATATGTAAAAAATCCCACGGCACACCACTAAGCATTACAAAAAAAAATAAAAAGATAGAAAGGGGAAACGTATTTTTTATTATTCTTTTTTTTTTCCAATAATTAATTGCGTCATCAGAGCTGGTATTTTGGCTTTATATATGATCAGACACTTGCACTTACTTTCTGAAAACCATACTCAAATGAAGTTAATGAGGTTTTTGATGCGCGAGTGACAGAGATCTGTGTTTTGTCCATCATTATAACGGCCGCCTCTGAGGCAATAAATTAATAGCATCGCGTTTTCACCAGTTTGCAGGTTATAACATTTATTGTAGCTATATGGGCACTCAGTTTCTCTTGATGTTAATACATTTGGCCAAAATCTCACGATATAAAATACGAACAGCTATGATATTTAAAACGTACAAAAATGTATTGGCTACAACTAGACAGCAAATGCTAAGACTCTTCTCTGCTCTTTATACACACAAAAACATTAGCCTTTATAGACAGCATTTCTTGAGTAAAGAAAACGCTTTACTTATTCAGACATCAGTTCTTTATTTACCCTTGCACTGCAAAGAAGTAGACGTCTGTCTTCAAACTGAACATTCATTCTGAATGAAGCAGAATGGAGTTATGAGGTTTGACTGACAATTTGAGGATCCAATGGCGTTACGAGGTTTAGTCACAAGCTCCTTTGAATGCTTTTCATTGGTTAAATATTTGTAAAACCCTCAAACAGACATAAGCACTGTTTTAAGATAATAATAATAAAATATAATAGAGATAGGAAGTTATAATTTTCCATGGCACACCTGACAACCTGTCACGGCACACTGCACAGTGGCTGGGAAACACTGCATTAAAGTGATCAAAAATTACATTAAACACATTCATAATGTTAAAACAAATGTGAGGGGAACTGACTGTCTTCAGAAAAGTTTACGTGGTGTTTTCTTTTAATCTCGTCTCTGTGTAGTTCATATTAAAGGGGTCCTATTATGCTTTTCCACTTTTTTAATTTTAGTCAGTGTGTAGTGTGTATGTTTGGGGCATAAAAAAGATCTAGAAAGTTACAAATCTCAAAGTCCACTCCAAAGGGAGATATTTCGTTTTTAAAAA
>NW_015539872.1:366974-367251 GCF_001515605.1 Sinocyclocheilus anshuiensis
CGAACCACCAAGCATGAGAGCATGTTCTAGTACACCCCCAAAACAAAATCAAGACTTTGTAAAAGAGCATAATAGGAAGGACCCCTTTAAAGCAGTGTTTCAATGGCAGTGCTGCTTTGCCAAGGAAACGCCATAACTGGTGTTCCATGAGCGCCTCCTGCTGTCAGAGAGTGAATCTGCATCTCATTCTGAACTTCTGCTGTTTGCTTCGTTCAGCTAGTATAATTTCACAAAGCTAGTCAGAACATTCTGTTTTTGCTTCAAATTGGGTTATTAA
>NW_015539872.1:367681-368114 GCF_001515605.1 Sinocyclocheilus anshuiensis
AAACCGACATCAATAGCACTGATTTAAAATAATAACGAAATATAATAGCGATAAGGAAGTTTTTGATAATTTTGATAATTACACCCGACAACCGTGGCTTGGAAACACTGTTTTAACATTAATTTATATTTAAGTCAGTGATTCCTCTGCGTACCACTAGAGGGAGCCCATACCACACTTTGAGAATCAGTGCTCTAGTGCAGTGGTTCTCAATTCCAGTCCTCGTGTACCCCCGCTCTGCACATTTTGTATGTTTCTCTTATTGCTTCATACGTTTGTTATATTTGACTGTAAGTGCCCTGCGAAGTGGACATTACCGGATATTCCGCCATGATTCCAGTTTGAAGGGAGCGTATAAGTTCCATACAAAGGGCATTTAAGTGTGCGAGACGTGAATTTAAATTGTATTTATTTACAGAGGTATATTATGTCC
>NW_015539872.1:369165-381307 GCF_001515605.1 Sinocyclocheilus anshuiensis
CGAACCACCAAGCATGAGAGCATGTTCTAGTACACCCCCAAAACAAAATCAAGACTTTGTAAAAGAGCATAATAGGAAGGACCCCTTTAAAGCAGTGTTTCAATGGCAGTGCTGCTTTGCCAAGGAAACGCCATAACTGGTGTTCCATGAGCGCCTCCTGCTGTCAGAGAGTGAATCTGCATCTCATTCTGAACTTCTGCTGTTTGCTTCGTTCAGCTAGTATAATTTCACAAAGCTAGTCAGAACATTCTGTTTTTGCTTCAAATTGGGTTATTAAATTAAATTATGTATATGAAATTACATAACTAAATGATATGAAATTATATAAATTATATGAATTATATAACTAAAATTAAATAACTGTAATTACAGATTCTGTGTATTATTGGCTACAACTAGACAGCAAATGCTAAGACTCTTCTCTGCTCTTTATACACACATTAGCCTTTATAGATAGCATTCATTGTGAAGAAGACGTCTGTCTCCAAACTGCACATCGCGGCACTTCATCCTGAATGAGTTATGACGTTTGACTGACAAGTTGAGGATCCAATAGCGTTACGAGGTTTAGACACAAGCTCTTTTGAATGCTTTTCATTGGTTAAATATTTGTAAAACCCACAAACCGACATAACAATGACCAATAGCACTGATTTAAAATAATAACGAAATATAATAGCGATAAGGAAGTTTTTGATAATTTTCCATGACACACCCGACAACGGTGGCTTGGAAACACTGTTTTAACATTAATTTATATTTAAGTCAGTGATTCCTCTGCGTACCACTAGAGGGAGCCCATACCACACTTTGAGAATCAGTGCTCTAGTGCAGTGGTTCTCAATTCCAGTCCTCGTGTACCCCCGCTCTGCACATTTTGTATGTTTCTCTTATTGCTTCATACGTTTGTTATATTTGACTGTAAGTGCCCTGCGAAGTGGACATTACCGGATATTCCGCCATGATCAGGTGTGTTAACAAAGAGAGACATGCAAAACATGCAGAGCGGGGGTACACGAGGACTGGAATTGAGAACCGCTGCTCTAGTGTGTTTGCGCCAGCATCAAATGTTTCTATTTACAACGGGGTTTTGCAGCGTTGCGCACTCGAGTCAATCACAGACATGTCTGTTGATCTCTTGAACCCTCAATACCACTCAAAACATCTTAGTTCTGCATGCTCGTGAATCTTCACAGTGAGCAGATTCATTGACTGAACAGACGTTCTTGTGCAGCAGAACTTTGATTTTATGATTATGAAGAATATGATAAGTGTATAATCAATTCAGAATTTGAATAAAAGTTTTGTTTTTGATGCTGCTAAGAAGACATTTAAATGTGGGATTCACATTCATAATTGCAATGATTGACATAGTGATAACCATAGCAATGGATGGGAAAAATATGTCCAGTAGATGTGCCTTAAGCAATATAAATTTAGACTAATAGATTTTAATTCTGCTTAGACATTCCATCTTCACTTTACTAGAGCATCCCATCTAATTTCATAAGCACCCTCAGTGATTTGATTCTGGAAGCAGGCCTGCCTCAAGATAACTTTCATACATGACAGATGTTTGGTGTGACACACAGGATGTAATTAAACTCGGGGGTCTGCTAGTGCCATGAAAGATCCCGACCCCCAACTGCTCCAGGCACCTGTTAAACAAAAGATGGCTGAGAAAAAATGTGCCTGTTGGAAATAAACCAAAGCCCTGCGATAAATACCTTCAGTTCCTCAGGTCGTCCAGAGAGCTCTTACAGCAATACAGTAGCTCATATAGATGGCCTCAACCTTAATAGACATGGACTAAAAGCCACAAAACTCTCATTTTGATTTCATGGGGTGTGTAATAAGTTTAGTCTTGAGGGAAGAACTCCTAAGCAGTCATTTAAATGGACTGTATTAAAAATGTCAAGCTAACCAAATTATGTCCATTCTCAAAAGAACTTACTAGAACATCTGAATTAGCCTTCTCATGTTTCATGTTCATTCGATTATATTTAATGGATGCACTGAATATATGGACTGTATTCAGGTGAAATACACCCAGTATTGATTTATAGCAAAGGATGTACCGCATCATAAAAAAGTGAATAAACCAGACCAAGTTCCACTATTTTAAATAGCCACTTAGTAAATCATAGCAGCTTGGGCTGAGCTGAAAGTTAACAGAGTGTCATTTTTATGTCTTAAACCAGCTTAGCATCTGCTATTTCTTTCCCACTGAGCTGAGCAGAAGATAAGCTGATAAACTAATGATATACTCTCAGTATGGTTTCAGTCAGCAAACAAACTGCACTTGTCTGTGCTCAATGCTGGAAAAATGAACTGTGTATTTTTATAACTATTTATTGAGACCACTGAGAAACAAGCCCTTTTGCATCTGCCTAATGTTTGATAGATATGAACGGCATGAATTAATAAAATGCCTACAACCATTACATGTTCATTTGAGTTACTGAATCATCACTTGGTGAAGGTTCTCGGCGACGTCACGCTTCAACTATGTAGTGCTGGATCTCATCTGGTGTAATACGCAAAGAAGAAAAGTAGGATTCAGAACATTCATATGCTATTGTTAAACAGCAGATTAATCCGTAGTAGTTGTGCACCAGTAGTAGCTCTCATACTGCAGAGGAAATTGAAACCATTTAAAGATCTAACAGTATGAAGTGCTATGACATATATTATAGATTTTTTTGTAAGGACTGCATTTTCTACTGACCTTCATCAGCTTCACATCTACCACTGGCACATTTAGTACATTTAGTTGAAAAGCAGGCAAGTACAAATAGAGCACCACTTGAGTAAATCATGTAAATACATGTTCATATTTGTTTATACAGCTGTAAACACATTACACAATACACAAACCTGTACACAATTCTTCTGTTCCATATGTTATTTTTATTATTTTGACTTGTTATACAAAACATCTCCAAAATATTTGTATTGTGTACTTTTTTTCCCCATTTAGATAAAATATAGCCAATAAAATGCATAAGAACAAGTAATACTGAAACAATCTGAACCTTAAGAGTCATTGGAAATATTGGCTGGCAGAAACACTTTGTCTCAGACATATTTCAGCCACATGGGCATCCATCGGATTACTGGTCATTTTGTAAATTTATGCTTCAAATGTATGAGGTCAGTAAATGTTTTTAATGTTTTTGAAAAGAAGTCTGTTATGCTCAGCAGTGCTGCATTCATTTGATCAAACATACTGTTAAAACAGTAATATTGCAAAATGTTATTTAGTTTTCTTTTTAAATATATTTTAAATGTAATGTATTCCTGTGATGGCAAAGTTGAATTTTCTCCAGTGTTTAGTGTCATACGATCCTTGAGAAATCATTCTAATATGCTGATTTGATGTTCGAGATATATTTGTTATAATATTTCTTGAGCTACATATTTTTCAAGATTTATGATGAACAGAAATGTCAAAAGAACAAGATTTATTTCAACATTATAAATATCTTTACTTAAATATTTTAATCAATTTCATGTGTCCTTGTTGAATAAAAGTATTAATTTCTTTAAAAATATATAATAATTTTTATAAAATCTTACTGACCCTAAACTTTTTAACAGCAGTGTACATTTATAACTTTTTGCAAACATTCATATCTAGAATGACACAGAGTTGATAAACTAAAACATGTATTATTCATCAGTTAGTTCCCGTTCTTCAATTTGACTGGATGGGCAACATTCCAAGAGTGCTGATATGAAGTCCAACAAGCTATTAGTGGCAAATAATTTTGATAAGGGTCATTCTTACATGCTCTTTTACGGTAATTCAGATGGATTGTTAAATATTTATGAGGCTCATTGTTGTGGTGGACACAATGTAAACATTATAGAAGACCTGAATATTGTTTGGATGCAATCTCCCTCCACGTATTGAAACGGCATAGTATTGATATTATTCATTTATTGCCTGATTGTCAGTCAAGCAATAGCAGTTGCCTCCTGAATTTGCATGAATCTCAGTTATCCAACTTCCGAACTTTTTTTGTATAGTAACAGACTAAACTGCACTAAGAACAGTTCTGTCCTTTTTTTTTTATCGTATACCTCCAGCCTCTGCAGCCCCCATCTCTAACACTGTCTCCCACTGCACCCATCTCTTCCGTTTTTCTGCGCGGTTAATCCTCATCCGAGCAGCACCAGAGCAGGTGTCCACGCAGTAGGGGTCACTGCTGCCTACTGGAAAGGCCATTTCCCCTTCCCTCGGCTCTCTCCCTGGATGTATGGCAACCAATTTAGCACTTACCGTTACAGCCCTTCATGCCGGAGTGCTGTTCATCTCTCTCATTATCCCCCGACTGAGAACTGCTTTGAGCCGAACTGGAAAAAGGTTGCGAGACCGTGGGCCACGGCCAATCAGAGTTTGGCCTGAGACTAACTATAACAGCAGATGTTGTTAAAGGCTAGATAAAGGGTTAGGAGGTAGTTATAGAGGAGTGTGGCACACTTGGAAGATTTTTAAAAATCCTTCGGTCGTGGAGAAAGCGAGAGAGATTCTGGAGTTATTTTCGGTTCTGGGAGAGGCATGGCAATGAATGTGGATTGGGGGAAGGCTGGAAGCTTAAGAGACATGTATACGCGCATGCACCACTGTCACACACACACTCCACCTCCATCCCCATGCTCTGTGGAAATGGCCCTATGTGCTCTGAACACTAAATCAGGTTAAGCCTCCACTGTCTCCCGGCTAGCAGAGCACTTCATCACTCACACAGTAGACAATGCCACAGCAAAGGACAATCCCTCCTCTCTGTCTACCTCTGCATGTGCATACTAATAGATATGAGTTGTAAAATCCTTCCAACATTTTTGTGTCTCTGTTTGATCTCTTCAAAACCACCTGGTGCAGGTTTGAAATGGATTTCACATATGTAATGTTCACAAAAACATGTTTTTGTACAGTTTTGTCTCGCATGCCATGCCTTGAAGGCTAATTTCATCCGAACGTGATGTAACCCTTATGCTCTACTGAGGTTGACTTTAAATGTGTGTGTGTTTAGGATTTTAGAGATGCCAAACTACATGTTCATCTGACCCAATCAAAGCCAGTAGACAGATATTATTAACCCTATAAAGCTTATTGAATCATATTTGATGCATGAATTTCTAAGGTCTCTAAAATATCATCATGTTCAAAACTTTGGAAAATAAAAAAACTGTTGCACACAATATATTACATGCTGTCTGCCCTCTGATTCATAGAGTAAATAATTTTTTAGCAAATAAAAGGCCTTTTAGTGTAATCTTTACTGTTTTTTATAAAGTAAACATAAGAATAACTTCTATAGTGTTAGTAATATTTTGAGATGCATTTAAAAGAGACTGATATAGGCTACATTCTGTGATGTTGTTTACTCATTAACCTTCATATTCTGATGAAAGGAGATGCTTTGTGTATGGCTGCAGTGTGTACATCAGTCTGAGAATGTTAAAATTCAATGCATTTATTCATGGGCGTTCACTGCATTTATGTTTTATTTCTAAAAGTAAATCATGTTATTAACATTTTTCTGGAGGCCAGATAAATATGAAGGCCCTGAACTACAGATGGGAAAAATGTGAATAAAAAATTACGTTGTTTAGTTCCTTTTTGAGGGACACATTTTTAAAGACCATGCAACATTTTAGAGAGAAAAAAAAATCAGGGAAGCACTGTAACACATATTTTTTTGTGTTTTGTGTCAAGTTCAAATTTTGTTTATAATTAATCAATTATTAGATTAGAAAAAATGAAATCACCCCAATGTTTAAATATTACTCCCAAACCACAAGCAGAGCATGAGGGTTAAAAGAAAAACATGAATTTAACAGGTTGACACGTGCTCATGTAATTAGAGCATCCACATGTGAAATGTATGAGGTTTTCCTTAAGGGATTACATCATTATTATTCTTTAGGATTAGAGCTTATATGCATTCTGGAGCAGCGTGGGTTTTATAATATTTATAATCATATTTTTTTCAGTATTCCTCATGTCTCGGTAGTGTAGCTCACATGAGAGTGTTTGGTCAGAGAGCAGGACTTCATTGACTCCGATGGCTTCTAGTTGAGGGATCTTGATGTCAGGTATGGCAGAGTTTTGTTTACCTGACCTTGAGTCTCTCAGTGTCTGTGTCTCCCCGACTGTGTGGATTAGCTACTCTTCCCCTGAGGTAATCCTCCCTCTCTCGCTCTCCCGCACGCGTGCTCTGACAAGCACACACACACACACACACACACACACACACACATGCTCGCTGACAATCTCACACTCACACACACACACAACAGATTTAATTGCCCCTCACTGATCTAAAGTCTCAAGTCTCTCTCTGCCTTTTAATCCAGGGTGGCTGCACCATTTCAAAAGTCCCTCCACTCTTGCCAGGTTGCAGGTTGGTCCATGTTCACCTAAAGTGCCAAATGCCACCTGATCATCTATCTGTCTCGAATGCTTCTGTGAACACAATGGAACAAAGAGCAGGAGTTCTTCCAATAAAGAAGGAGCTGAGACGTGTCTGTCATTAAATGCCCACTGCAGGTGCAAGGTCTAATTGTAGCAAATTACAGTGAATGTGCAGCACAAACCGCAGTGTGATGCACCATCACCATAGCCCACGCCCCCACATTCATTTGAGCGAGCGATAAAGCTTTTAATACTTTCTGCTGAGAAAGAAGGTACCATAATTTGAGTGTTTTTTGTAGATGTGCTTGAAAGGTTTAATGAGTGTATTGTGTGGTCACTGAACACTTGTCATGATTTGAATTGAACTAAAGGCACAGAGATTCATATTTGCTCAGGCCTGGGAGCTCTGAAAACACTCACTTACTATAGTGGTGAGTCTGAAATGTTTTCATAGTTAGTTTCTAGCTATTTATCAGAGAGTATTTCATCCAGTTTGTCATTCAAACTTTATCTTCTCGTTTGGGTTTATTCGGAAGAATGTGCAGAGCGGATGGTGCTACACAGAGCCAGGAATAACATGTTTGGTGAGCTGTTTCAATGCCGGAGTATTATTTTTAAGTTGCCAGCATCTTTCGAGACCCCAGAAAATATGTTGTTGTATAAATATAAATAGTGAATATATTAAAAGAAAGAACAGAGCCTCTGTTTTTAAACAAACCAAATATATATATTGCCTCTTTTTGTCAAAGACAGTGTCTGAGTCAAATTCAGAATAATGGTTAAAACAAATTATCGGAGATCAAGTCCATCAACACCTCCAAAGTGTTCACAGTCATTTAACCATTCATAGGCATTGGCATTTTTCTCTGTAACACTGGGCAGTTTTGATTTGTGCGCTGTTGAATGTTTGGTGATCATTTTAGCTTACTTGTGCAGAAACAACTTCTATCCACTCCTTTTGGTTACACAGATCTTTTTTTTTTTGCTTGTTTTTGGATCCAGAGATGGTGTACTGTTTTTAGAAGGTCTGTAACAGTGTCCCCTACAGGAACTCTGGAAACACAGATTGCCAGAATAACTCATCCATGTGTCATAAATATTGGTGTGGTTAGGTTAAGTTAATAGTTAAGGATTAACAGAAGCCCATCTATCCTGTGCTCTCTCTATCACTTCACTTGGTGGGACACGTTTCCGAGCCTCAAATAGGCAAATAACGTGTATAAAATAACGTGTCCGATATCAGAAATAAAGTTTTAATAGTAGGCTGAACTCTAATGTACTGTATAAAGATTAAATATTTTTTAATTATTATTTCTTAATGATATGTCTCCTTCAACAAATCAACAGATTTTTGAAATGTAAAAGCAAACATTAGCCAATTTTGATTTTGAAGTAGCTATTAACTTAATGATTATTAACTTAATTTGCCCTTGTCGTTGCCAGTAGTGTGCTCTCAGGTCTTTGTTTGTCAAGTTAATGATCTTTAATGAGAGCGTTAAGCCTCTCTCACTTGAATTAATTAAAACATAATCCTTGTGATTGTAACAATCTCCTGCTATGACGATGACACAATCCTCCCTCTCTCACTCTCCCGCACGCGTGCTCTGACAAGCACACACACACACACACACACACACACACTCATGCTCGCTGACAATCTCACACTCACACACACACACAACAGATTTAATTGCCCCTCACTGATCTAAAGTCTCACTCCTTAAGCTGCCTTTTAATCCAGGGTGGCTGCACCATTTCAAAAGTCCCTCCACTCTTGCCAGGTTGGATTTGTCTCCATGTTCACCTAAAGTGCCAAATGCCACCTGATCATCTATCTGTCTCGAATGCTTCTGTGAACACAATGGAACAAAGAGCAGGAGTTCTTCCAATAAAGAAGGAGCTGAGACGTGTCTGTCATTAAATGCCCACTGCAGGTGCAAGGTCTAATTGTAGCAAATTACAGTGAATGTGCAGCACAAACCGCAGTGTGATGCACCATCACCATAGCCCACGCCCCCACATTCATTTGAGCGAGCGATAAAGCTTTTAATACTTTCTGCTGAGAAAGAAGGTACCATAATTTGAGTGTTTTTTGTAGATGTGCTTGAAAGGTTTAATGAGTGTATTGTGTGGTCACTGAACACTTGTCATGATTTGAATTGAACTAAAGGCACAGAGATTCATATTTGCTCAGGCCTGGGAGCTCTGAAAACACTCACTTACTATAGTGGTGAGTCTGAAATGTTTTCATAGTTAGTTTCTAGCTATTTATCAGAGAGTATTTCATCCAGTTTGTCATTCAAACTTTATCTTCTCGTTTGGGTTTATTCGGAAGAATGTGCAGAGCGGATGGTGCTACACAGAGCCAGGAATAACATGTTTGGTGAGCTGTTTCAATGCCGGAGTATTATTTTTAAGTTGCCAGCATCTTTCGAGACCCCAGAAAATATGTTGTTGTATAAATATAAATAGTGAATATATTAAAAGAAAGAACAGAGCCTCTGTTTTTAAACAAACCAAATATATATATTGCCTCTTTTTGTCAAAGACAGTGTCTGAGTCAAATTCAGAATAATGGTTAAAACAAATTATCGGAGATCAAGTCCATCAACACCTCCAAAGTGTTCACAGTCATTTAACCATTCATAGGCATTGGCATTTTTCTCTGTAACACTGGGCAGTTTTGATTTGTGCGCTGTTGAATGTTTGGTGATCATTTTAGCTTACTTGTGCAGAAACAACTTCTATCCACTCCTTTTGGTTACACAGATCTTTTTTTTTTTGCTTGTTTTTGGATCCAGAGATGGTGTACTGTTTTTAGAAGGTCTGTAACAGTGTCCCCTACAGGAACTCTGGAAACACAGATTGCCAGAATAACTCATCCATGTGTCATAAATATTGGTGTGGTTAGGTTAAGTTAATAGTTAAGGATTAACAGAAGCCCATCTATCCTGTGCTCTCTCTATCACTTCACTTGGTGGGACACGTTTCCGAGCCTCAAATAGGCAAATAACGTGTATAAAATAACGTGTCCGATATCAGAAATAAAGTTTTAATAGTAGGCTGAACTCTAATGTACTGTATAAAGATTAAATATTTTTTAATTATTATTTCTTAATGATATGTCTCCTTCAACAAATCAACAGATTTTTGAAATGTAAAAGCAAACATTAGCCAATTTTGATTTTGAAGTAGCTATTAACTTAATGATTATTAACTTAATTTGCCCTTGTCGTTGCCAGTAGTGTGCTCTCAGGTCTTTGTTTGTCAAGTTAATGATCTTTAATGAGAGCGTTAAGCCTCTCTCACTTGAATTAATTAAAACATAATCCTTGTGATTGTAACAATCTCCTGCTATGACGATGACACTATGTCTGACAAGGACTTGTTTGTGCACCCATGCTAATAAAGCATTTGTTCGCAGAGGAGTGCTTAGAGCAGAGTTTCTAATTTGAAGTTGCATGGTCATTAAGATGTTTGAAGTAACGAAGTAATTGTTGTTGCTGTTGTTGTTTTTATTTTTCATTTCAGGCAACTGAAAAGTAGTTTTTGTGTTTTGAAGGACATTACTTAAAAAGAGAAGATTAAGGAATCTGTAACCAGTTGCTGGTACTACCAAAATACTGTAATTCATATAGGAGCACAAATGAAATTTATGTAAGTTACAGTACGAGTATTGGCAATGACTTAGTTTGAAAGATATATTAATCTCAAGAGAAAAAAATATATAGGGATTTAGGGATTTATTTTACATATGCATTCAATGTCCGAAAATGCCAGCAGGATTTTAAGTCTTTGATTTATTAAGGCCAGATAAGTTTAGCAAAATCAAGGCTGCTTTTGAATGGAAGCTTATCCTCCAAACATCAAAGCTAAGTCCTTCAGCTCCTTGATGGGTGCTTTTAACATTTTCGAATTTATTAAGTTCTATGAAATCTTTCAGGATCACATTTAAGGCTTATTTCTACAGCTCATGTCCTCAAACACATCAACACACATCACACATTTTCTTGTTGAATGGTTTGCTTCAGTATATTTATTTACTGTGATGATGTTTGGTTCAAACGAGGTCTAACCACATTTCATGCATACCTTTCTGAGCCACTAGCATCACAGATTGGAAATGCAAAGACAATGACTAAAAACAAAAAGGTGTATTATCTTACTTTGTTTTTCAAAAATATGTCAAAAAAAGTAGAGATGCACCGATTGCAATTTTCTTGGCCGATTCCGATTTCCGATTTTTCGTTAGTGTGATCTGCCGATACCGATTTTTGCCGATTCCGATTTTCTTTCTAAGAACTATAATTGACAGCATATACAAACAAAAATCTTTTCTTCAATGCAAAGTTTTATTTTCATAAAAAAACACAAGTAACATTCAGTAATAAAATAAGAAAAAATAAAAAAAATGGCAAACAACAGCACAAATAAATGCAATAGAATAAAGAGAGCTATGAAACTAAGTTTTTCAAGTTTTTCTTTTATTCAGTTAAGAAATACTACAGAAATTAAAGTAATCAATAAAGTAATCAAATGTAAAATAACACATCCAGTGTTATTTTACATTTGATTGCTTTAATTTCTGTAGTCTTCATTGTAAAAAGGATACTCGCCAAGACGGGCATTTTGACATATTTTTGTATGTATTAGAACGTTTTAGCGCAGTTAGCCACTCATTTTGGTATTTGTGGCTCACAAGCTGTTTGAGACTGAGCGCGGATTGTGCGCTCCACTAATATAGATCAGTGGTGGTGCGCGCGTTTGGTATAAGCGCGAAACCTGCGGGAATGACTATAATGCGCAATACAAGCACTATTTAACCGGGGCGAATGAGACGTGTGCGAGAGAGAAGGGGTCGTCGGAGAGATGAGAGTGAGAATGCGCGCCTGATGTTATTGCCTGTGCCGCTGCAAAACGGATCGGCTCGAAATCGGAAATAAGTGAGACCGACCGACCGATCACTGATCCGGGCCGATCATGAGGAAAATCGGCCGATTCCGATCCCTGGCCGATCGATCCGTGCATCTCTACATATAAGCAAAAGCAACTACCCCCCCCCAAATAAAAAAACACTGACAATAATAATACAGATATTATCTATAGATATATCTAAGGGGAAATGTAGAGCAATTGCAGTGTGGCAGTATGTGCATGCAGCTTAAAGTCATTTTACTATTTAATAATGTCAGTGTCGGACAGTTTTCTATCCCATGAGGTCACAGGAACTAAAGTCACCAGATTTTAAAAGAAAATAAATAAATAAAGTGGAAAAAAACATGATATTTTAAAGAATGTTGGGGTCCAACACTGAACCTCCCTGACTTTCTTTGTGAACAAAAAGACATGTTCAAACTACCAAAATTCCAAACAAGTCATACAGATTTGAAATTGGAATTTGGAAGTGAGTAAATGATGACAGAACTGAACTTTAACATCCAAAAAGTTACACATTCTAGCTTTCTTCTTTGGCCAGACTCACATGAGTCTGGTCTCCTGGCATTTGGTCTTAGAGTGCTGAGGGCTTCCCTAGACCACACGGCTGGATTATTGTGACTGCTCTTTCTCATCCTGTTAGTCTAACCACAGTGGAATAAAGAGGTGTGCTTTTCATCAGGCTAATTTGTGGTGAAACCTCAGGATGATAGGGTTGAATTTAAATGGGTTACTTCTGTGTGTGCACTGCGGTAGATACTAAAGTGATGACCCCCCCCCCCC